>NC_141053.1:8118000-8365500 GCF_041138505.1 Cibotium barometz
CTGCAGAGATTATAGACCCAAAAATGAAAAACATCCTCATGATTCCACCAGAAAGAGCTCCTCACGATAAAATAAAAATTATAGATATTACACATGATATTAACACAAGAGCCAAGGCAGAACAGGACGCCAGACGGGAGGAAGAGCAGAAGGCAAGAAAATACAAGGATCAACAAGTAAAATCGAACCCAAAGAATCTCCACGAATAGTACATCAAAGAAGAGTTGGAGTCAGTCAACTTGGAGATACTAAGGAACTTGTAGAGGGGCATTTTTATCTTCGTGAATATGGAAGATGGTAAGCAACAGCTCTCTCTTAACATCGTGGATGTCAGAACTTTGATGGAGAGGACATCATAGATCATAGATACTATCCTATACATCTGTTTAAAGTAGGTATCCAAATTGCATTTTCTAATGATATGGTAGTTCCGTCTTTAGTTCTTCCCTTTTTCCTCAATGAGTTACCCTTGTTTTTGTAGTTTAATAAAGTGCCAGCTTTCATGTGAGAGCCACTCTGAGGTGTTTATTCTTAACTCTCAACAACTGGCACCACTGCTATGAAGAAGGAGTACTTTTTAGCAAGAGATTCAAAAGTGGTTCACCTATTTGAACATGATGGAGGTTACCGTATTAATTTTTCCATACGAATCAGGGTATGTTACTCCTCTATCTTGTTAGTTATATACATCTAATAGATAGGGGATGCCTTAGTTTTAGATATTTTTGCTTTTACAAGAACCATTGAAGCCTTGCCATTATAGAATTAGATAAGAGAATCATGTGGACTCTTAATTCAGTACCAAGATCACATCCTAAGTTAGGCCTGTAGAGTAAGTAAACATTCAAAACACCTTTTTCTAGTATCTATGGCTCCTTGAAGTTGGCAATGTATCTTATTGTAAAAGCTTATTTATTATGCAGGTGTATAAAAAGGCTTCTTCATGTTCTTGGTTCCCTATATGGAGACAATGAACTGTACAAATCAGAGGTCAAGCCTGTTCAAGTGCCCAAGCAAGGAGACGCACACTCTTGTGGATGGAGATTAATGATACATGCCGAATATATTCTCCAGAGTCTCTCCTCCATGAATCCCTTCATGTCCAAGGTAAGTGGAAGAATCATTGGGTGGACATTGATTTAGCTAGATTTGCGGTCTGACATTGTGAATTTTGTTTTTTCAGACCACATTACAAAATTATGATAGTAACTATGTGGAGCGGTACCAGAGTGACATGATGCGATTAATACTAAAGAATAGCACAGAGATGTCTAAGGAGAACCAGCCAAAATTCCTCGATCTTGCAAACGTCGAGGTGCTTCTTCAGGTTGTAGGGGACGAGGCAAATCCCTCTGAGCACATAGAGGAAGAGACAAGGTCCAATGTGGAGGTTAACATTGAACATCCCAAGGCTGATGAGGTAGAGCAAGCTGAAGAGGCAGAGCCGAAGCCTAAAGAGAAAACAGACGAGAAGCAGACTGCAGAGGCCGAGGCGGGACCTAGTAGGGGAGACAAACAATGAAGAACCTAAGTCTGATGAGGATGCCAAGGCTAGTGAGGATCCCAAGCTTGATGAAGATCCCAAGCCTAATTTACCTGATGTAATGTAACCAACTCAATTTTAAGAATTGTTTCTATTAGCTATTTTTGTTCCTTAACAATGATTATAAGCTTCAATCATAATCAGTCTGATTAGAATCATGTCAATAATGGTTCCATACACCAAGGAGGCTTATTATCTTGGATGTTAATGGATTGCTACTTAAAAGACAACCCAAGAGCTTTGGACCAAGTGCTACAAGGAATTACAAAGTTGGAGAAATACATGTCATGCTAAGGCCCAAACTGTATCAATTTATCAACTTTGTAACTAAGCACTTTAGATTGGCCATATGGTCCTCAATGATGATGCATAATTTGAGGCCTCTTGTCATGCTAGTTTTGAGAGAATCTAAGATTGAGGTAACAGAATTGTATTTCATATATGACCAAAGGCACTGTTACATTGACTCATGTGTTTTTCATCCCAACAAACCTGGGGTGCCCTTACTTATGAAGTGCTATGTGGATATCCAACACCCATATAATCCCACAAATACATTATTAATTGATGATACCCTTGAGAAGGCTATGTACAATCCGATGGGAACATGGATATCACCCTTTCCTTTCGAAGAAGGTAATGCAAATGATGTTTATTTGGAAGAATAATTGATTCCATATTTAGATGGATTGTACAAATCAAAAGACTTTTTAAGATTATGTAATGAGAAATCCTTTTTTGTAATGTAATGTTTTCAACTGTTCTATTCTCACTCAAGTAATATGTTTTGGAACATAGTATACATTGTATTATTTTTTAAAAGTACTGCATCGAACAAAAGGCTCTTGATTAATTATGTTAAAAGAGTACATTCAAATTTGTAATGTCAGTAGGAGTGTCATTAACAAGATAGACTTGAGTAAATATGTCAAAAGAGTACATTGGAGTGGGTATTGTCAAGTAGGAATGATCTTGACTGTGTTACCCAATTCTTTACATTGTATTAGTCACTCCCTTCTAAGGAGAGGACCTTTCTTCCATTGTGAATGAAATTAAAGTGTGTCGGCATGTCTTGTAAGGATTCTTTGACAATATCCTTCCGTGGCTGTGGTTGTAAATTACATTTTCCTCGTGTAGAAACAATTGTCACTAGTGTTGAAGCTTCATCAATCACATAACTATATTCTCTCTTCTCTCTCTCCCCACACACACACACAAGGTAAGTCTCTCTCTCTCTCTCTCTCTCTCTCTCTCTCTCTCACACACACACACACACACACACACACACACACACACACACACACACAAGCACCCCCCATCGGCTAGCTAATTAGAGAAGCAGTTGCCTCCATGTTTCAACATGCATATGCAAGTTAACAAATCATATGTGTGAGAGAGAATATAGCTGTGTGAGCGGGAAGAAGCACCCTCCGGGGGGTTTCAAATTGCATGCAAGCAAATAAAGCCCATGAGAGAGAGAGAGAGAGAGAGAGAGAGAGAGAGAGAGAGAGAGAGAGAGAGAGAGAGAGAGAACTCTAGGGTAGAGTAGATTCAAATGTCCAAACTCCGCTCACTTCTAAGTTGATTTGAAATACAACCAATAGCCTATATAAAGGATGAGCTATCTCTGCATAGTTATTACCAACTTACAAAACTAATAGGATAGTACAATTTGTGTATCCAAGGCTATGCTAGAACACATCCAATTACAAAATTAGAGGCATCGATGTGCACATGGAAGATAATATCCGAGTTAGGTGCTTTACAGCATAAACCATTGCTAACCCTTCACGCTCAGTGTGGTAGTATAATTTATTTCAGCCTCGTCTAGTTATTACCAACTTGCAAAATAATAGGATAGTCCAATTTGTGTTCCCATGGCTGTGCTAGAGCACATCCAATTACAAAATTGGAGGCATCAATGTGCACATGGAAGATGATATACAAGTTAGGTGCTCACAAAATCCAAGCACTTGCCAAGGCTTGCTTCAACATGTCATAAGCTTGTTGTGACTCTCCTCATTCCATACAAATACAACCAATAGCATGTATCTTTAAAGGACAAGCTATCTCTGCATAGAAAAGAATAAATCAACAATAGTAGTTGACATGGCCCTTGAATCTCTGGACTCACTTATAGTTCATTACTATGGGTAATTCTAAGATGACCTTGATTTTTCTCTCATCAGTGGAAATCCCATTTTTGGACACTATATACCCAAGAATAACTTTGTACTTCACCCAAAATTAGCATTTGTAAGGTTTTAAGGATATGCAATAAAATTGACATCTTTCAAACACCCTTTTTAGGCACGCTAGGTGCTCTTTTTAAGACAAATGAATTCACAAATCATCCAAGAAATCTTTAAGAAACTTTCTTAATAAGTCCTTAAAAGCAGTATTCATAAGTCTTTGGAATGTGGTTGGTGTGTTGGATAGACTGAATGGCACAATCCCCTATGGTGAATGATTTGTAATGCTTCGATACCAGGCGTAAGCTAGGTTCTTATTCTTTCTCTTCCTCGGCTACTTTGAGAGCCTTAGCCTCAGCCTCAGCCTCTCATTTCTTTTGGGGTAGCGCATGGCTTTGGTTCCTTTGAGCTGAACCACTAAGTTTGTGTTGGGGCTAGAGACTTCCACACCTAAGCTATTGGGGGGTGGCCTACAATATACATGACTTTTTGTAGCTCTTCTCCCAATTGTCTATAAACTTTCAATGAACGTCTATAGCACCGATGTACTATAGCCATTAGGCCATGGTTGTTGTTTCTTACAGCCTCCTGTGCGTGTTTATCTTATAATGCTGCTTAAAGTGTGTTTTGTTTCTTTAATGTTCTTTTGCTTGGGGAGAAGCTTCTTTATCTGATTTTGTTTCTGTTTCACTTGTCTCAATTTTGCTTCAATTTTGCTTTGGTTCGGTTCCATGCACCCATGTTTGCTTTGGTTCTATTTCCATCTCATTTCGAGACTCCTCTCACCAGAGTTGTGTAAGAGTTAACAATGTACGAATCATAGTCTTCTTCCCCTTCCCTGATTCCCTCGTTGTCTTAGTACATGGCACTCATCATTCGCAATGGTACAACTTTAGGGAGTTCCTTGCCATTTGCTGTTACCCATGTTGATCCTCGCCTTCCCCAAGTGTCTATGGTGGCCATCATTTGAATCCAATTTAAATCATCACCTTCGTTCGATTAGGATGGTCCCTAGTTTTTGTTACCCATGTTGATCCTCGCTTGCCCCAAGTGTCTAATGGTGGCCATCATTTGAATCCAATTTAAATCACCACCTTCCTTCGATTAGTATGGTCCCTGGTTTGTATCGGTATCCTTCTTGCATGTGAATCAATATTGTAATGCAATAGAATTGATCATGGTACCTGGTTGATTGCTAAAAAGTCCACCACTACCCAGAGGATGTAATGACTAGCCACCACAAGGTCTACTCTAAGTCATCAAACTATAAGTAGACATGATTCCTTGCCCAATCATGGACCATTTTAGCTTCATGCATAAAAGGTCTTCCTAGAATCATCTCATAAGAATGGTTGTTTGGAGAAATCCATCATGATGAAGGTATGCTTCACCCGATGTTTCAACACCTTGATCCTAAGATCTCATAACATCCCAATAGGTTTGGCAGTTATTCCATCCGCCATCTTGATAACAATGTCAAACACTTCAAGACGAGGTTTACCCATCTTTTCTCAACACTTTTTGGTGATTAAACTCACTCGTGCACCATCATCTAGGACTTGCATTATTGTGATTCCCTTGGTAGTGAGACTGAGAGGGTAGCATTAGTCTCATCACTCTCAACGTATTGTCCCAATTCGTTCAATGGTATTTTGACCACAAACTTGATATTGTCCTCAGCAATTTGAGGCTATAAGATTCCTCCCCCAGTCTCTCAGGATGTCCAGTATCTTCCCCTGTAGTTAATTCCCTCTTTAGAAATATAAAAGATCTTGTTTCTACCAGTTTTGGCCTAGAGAGAGAAAATCTTATAGAGAGTGGTAATTCAGTTTTTAAATATTTTTAGATAGAAAAATATTTCATCTTATTAAAATAAGTTCCCATGAAACAGAAGTTCAAAAAGGTTTCCAGAAGGTGCATTAGAAATTAAGTATAATCTGCTCAAGAGGCATTATCCTGGGGGTGAAGATTTTTTTGAAATTTTAAATTAAGGTTCCTATGGACCAATAAGATTCATCCAAATGTAGGAAGGAGATAAATAGAAGAATAAAAGAAAAATCCCCCAAAAATGAGTAAATACTCACATAAGATGAAGAGTTGACTAAGGACAAGATTAATAGTTAAAAAGAGAGATATTTAGGTGAAATGATGCATTTTTGACACCTCAATATGGGGGAGCTCCCCTCATGAAGGAGGCGCCTATTTCACATGCTTGAATGAGTTTTTAAACTCCCACATAATGAGATATTTTTATCTCTCCTCTCTCTTGTTTCAACTAGATCCAAAAAGTGAGCAAAACTGACCTAAAAATGGTCAAAAATTGACCAAACTTATCCAAAAAATTCTAGAATCAGTTTGCTTGGTTAGAGGCTCACTTTTTCCTATAAATAGAAGCCTACCCCTTTGTTGAAGCTTAATAGTGTTTTGCACTGTTACCCTGCCTCTCCCAAGTGCCAAAAACAGTGAATTTTACTCATAATTCATTAGTTTTTGACCTTCCCTCTTCCAAAAGATTGGTGGCCACTCTTGTCTCAAACAAGAGTTGAACCCTCAAACCATCAAGCCAAAGGAAAGCTCTCAAATTATCTATGTAAGTTGGAGATTCTTCTCTTTCCCATTCATTTTATGGTTTTTTTAATGATTTTTGTCTTCTCTACATTGCAAATGATGTTATGCCTCATTGCAAAAGGCATTCCCCTCTCTTCTCTAGTAAATCCAACATTCTTTATCCTAGGTGAATGATTAATGAATAAAATCAAATTTTTCATAATGTTTCTCTTAAATAAGTAGAAAAATGTTACTTTAGAATGATTTAAATACTCTTGATGCATTTCTAATTAATTTTAGAGACTTAAAATTGAAAAATGGTCAGCCATACAAAGGAGGTTATGGCAAAATTTTTCAAAGATTTGAAAATAAAGATTATCTTTCATTATTCTAAAAGAGTAATCCTTATGATTTCTATATTCTAAAGTGTCATTTTCATGCATAGAAGATGCATTTTGATTAATTGTATAAAAGAAATTTAGTTTTATTATAAAAGTATTACTTTCATTATTATTGATTTTTATGCATAAAAGATTTTTTTAAATTATAAAAGTGTTACTTTTATCATATTTGATTTTTATGCATAAAAGTATGCATAAAAGATTATTATTTTTTATTATAAAAGTGTTACTTTTATCATATTTATTTTATTATAAAAGTGTTACTTTTATCATATTTGATTTTTATGCATAAAAGTATGCATAAAAGATTATTATTTTTATTATAAAAGTGTTACTTTTATCATATTTGATTTAGTATGCATAAAAGATTATTTTTTTAAAAGTGTTACTTTTATCATATTTGATTTTCATGCATAGAAGTATGCATAAAAGATTATTTTTATTATAAAAGTGTTACTTTTATCATATTTGATGTTCATGCATAAAAGTATACATAAAAGATTATTATTTTTATTATAAAAGTGTTACTTTTATCATATTTGATTTTCATGCATAAAAGATTATTTTTTAAATTATAAAAGTGTTACTTTTATCATATTTGATTTTCATGCATAGAAGTATGCATAAAAGATTTTTTTTAATTATAAAAGTGTTACTTTTATCATATTTGATTTTCATGCATAGAAGTATGCATAAAAGATTATTTTTTTAATTATAAAAGTGTTACTTTTATCATATTTGATTTTCATGCATAAAAGTATGCATAAAAGATTATTTTTTTATTATAAAAGTGTTACTTTCATCATAAATGATTTTATGCATAAATTAGATGCATAAAAGAAATTCTTTTATATTAAAAGAGTGATTTTCATCATAAATGATTGTATGCATAAAAGATATTTTTTTATATTAAAAGAGTGATTTTCATCATAAATGATTGTATGCATAAACATATGCATAAAAGATATTTTTTTATATTAAAAGTGTGATTTTAATCATAAATGATTTTATGCATAAATAGGATGCATAAGAAAAATTCTTTTATTCTTAAAGTGTAATTCCTACTAAATTGAATTTATGCATAGAAAGATGCTTAAAGAAATCTATTTTTAGTTCAAAAGAGTTATTTTCGTCAATTTTGATTTATGCATAGGAAGATGCATAAAAGATTGATTTTTAATTCAAAAGTGTCATTCTCATTTAAAATGAATTTATGCATAGGAAGATGCATAAAAGATTGATTTTTATTTCGAAAGTGTTAGTCTCCTTAAAATGGAATTTATGCATAAATAGATGCGTAAAGAAATCTTATATCAAAAATAAGAATTCTCTTGTATTCTATAAATAGATATGAGGATGTGAAACGAATCAAATAGATGAAAATAAACGAGGAATAGATGGAGATGTATGTATGTGAATGTGAATGTGGATGTGCGAATGTGGATATGGATGTAGATATGGAATGTGGATGTGGATGTATGTGAATATGAATGTGGATGTATGGATGTGGATGTGGATGTGGATGTGGATGTATGGATGTGGATGTGGATGTGGATGTGGATGTGGATGTATGAATGTGGATGTGGAAGTGGATGTATGGATGTGAATGTATGGATATGGATGTGAATGTATGGATGTGGATGTGGATGTATGAATGTGGATGTGAAAGTGGATGTATGGATGTGAATGTATGGATATGGATGTGAATGTATGGATGCGGATGTGGATGTATGAATGTGGATGTGAAAATGGATATGAATGTATGGATGTGGATGTGGATGTATGAATGTGGATGTGGAAGTGGATGTATGGATGTGGATGTGGATGTATGGATGTGGATGTGGAAGTGGATGTATGGATGTGAATGTATGGATGTGGATGTGGATGTATGAATGTGGATGCGAAAATGGATGTATGGATGTAGATATGGATGTGAATGTATGGATGTGGATGTGGATATATGAATGTGGATGTGGATGTGAAAATGGATGTATGGATGTAAATGTGGATGTGGATGTATGACTATGGATGTGGATGTGGATGTATGTGTGGATGTGAAAATGGATGTATGGATGTAGATGTGGATGTAGATGTACGAATGTGGATGTGTATGTGGAATATGCGAATATTTATGTGAAGGGATATGGCATCGATATGAACAAATGGATGAGATGAGATGTCATGTGAATCAGAATGTGAATGAATGATATAAGATGTAAATGAATGAGATGTAATGAGAAATGGATATGATGAGACGTAATGTAATAAGGATTGATGTGGAACAATGTGGAAAGACGAGAGTTCAATATAGAAACTGTATTTGTGACTGTTTGTAAATGACTGTTTTATGTCGAGAATGCTGGGGAAGCATTTTGACCATCTTGTGATTAAGGTTGGAGACGTAACTGCTGATAAAGTTGCAACTGCTGATGGAGAGTCATCGGAGGACGTCTCGTGTAGCAAGGTCGGCCGAGGTACTAAGGAAGCGGCCTATGAGTGAAGCGCTAGGTGACCTGCGAAGGATCCTAGAGGGTGCTGACCATACGGTGCTTGGGCTCTGGGTCGCCGAAGATACCCACATGTGCGTCGTGAAAGATATTGGAACAAGGAGTAAGAGTTGTTTTGTGAAACCGAGCATGGATCTGGTTGATTGACCTTGCTGGTTCTCAACGGATGAGTCCATGGCTCTCTTATATGGATCTGTGATTGATCTTGCTGATCTTCAACGAGGATTCCATCTTGATTTTTATATGTGAAAATATTGTCGGGTACTATGAGCTAGGAACTATTGAAAAGGCCCCTGAGTGAACAGGTGGTGAGCGTTCTGGTTGCCAATGATGCCATAAGTGCATCGATGAATGTATGATTGGAAATATGGATTCAACTAGAGATTTTGAGGATTGTCATCAGTGACATAATGGTTTCATTGAAGGATTGTTTTAAAGTTAGCTGATGCTGAGAAAAAGGCAATTTCATATTGGGTGTGTAAGTGGTGTGACTAGTTTTATGTTTGCATGAACTTTCAGCTAGGGAGCCTGGGAACTCTTTTCCCTGGTACCCGGGACAAAACCTAACCAAATTCCTAATTGGATCCCATCACTACAGTGGTCGGGTGGTTGGCTAACCCATGGGATTGGATGGGGTTAGGCTGGACTGATGGATCCGTAAATCGAGACTCGATTTCTGTTTAGTTTGATAGATGAAGTAAATCCCGGACAAAAATTGTTCTATGGAAAAAGGATCAACGAATGTGCCTCTCGAACGATGAGGAAAAAAGCGTTGGTCTCTATGATCCAAGTGCAATCTGTCCCTTGATCTGACTATGGAACTTACGAGTTCGGTCAGATCAGTTAAGTTAGTTAAGGCTTTTGACTACGTTAGGAAAAAGTTATCCTGGTGGAATCGCCCATGCTTTCCAGGCAAGAGAAGTTTTTCCGAGTTCGGTTTGGAAGAATCGAGGAATTAGTCACTTGTCCGGATATCCGAGTGTGGGACCCTGCCCCGCGCAAGATGTGCTACTTCCGCTCTAGCACCCCGAATCCGTTGCGCGGTGGGGACAGGGATCTTACAGTTGGTATAAAAGCTATTTGGCTAATGAGGATCAACCGAGAAGCCAAATATGTCAAAAATTTATCAAGAAGCACTAAAAGATTGTAATTGTGTGATTAAATTCATACAATTTGATATTCAAACTGAAATTCGTAAATTGGTAATTGGGTCTTCAGATGGAAGTACCCCAATTGTATGAGATCCCTGACTTGCTTGAGGCCTAGACATGATGGTCTTTACCTTATAATTCCAAGGACCATGACTACCCGTATATATCGAGGGTATAACTGCAGCTCTTTACTGGCAGTATATACGAGTAAATCTAAGACTTGGAATTATAAGCATTAATGCTATCTAGTTGATGAATTCGAATGTGATTGATATGATTTTTAAATTCTGGTTGAGAACTGATGAGTTGATTTGGATTCTGATTGAAAAATGATGATCCCTGAAATTTGGTTGAAATGTAATAAGCTGAGTGAAACCACAAAGAGGATGAATGGGACGAGTCCCTGTGATGATGTTCTTAACTGGAATGATATTTAATGACTTCAGCCAATCACTATGAGATTAGTGGATTGTGCTGGCAGATTGCTACTGTTAACTTTTGATCAGTGGATCAAGTTAAGGGATGATAAATTAAAAATCTGAAAAATTGAAATCCCCCATGGAGGATTGTTTAGATGAAGAATTAAGACTGATGGACCATTATTGTGTTAAAGATATAAATGAGATAATTTTGAATGAATTTTTAACTAATAATACGTTCTATATGAGTATCTTTATCCCTTGACTCTGTGGGGAGCCGAGAACCTTGGAATCAGTTGAATCAAAAATCGGATTGAATCTTAAATAAAGAGAAATTGGATTGAATCTTAAATAAAGAGACTTAACAAGAATTTTCGTATTGATAGGAACATGGATCATTTTCGGATTATTCTTTTAAATCCAGTTTTCATATTACATTTTTTTTCATGAGTGATAATCATTTTTTAATTACTATTCATCTAATTTTTTAAAATGCATTTTCTTGATCATGATTAGTGATAATCATTTTCAAATTACCATTAATCCAATTTTTTAAAATGCATTTTCTTGATGATTAGTGTTAATCATTCTCGGATTAAGAATTTTCACAGCTTTTAAAATGCATTTTATTGATTTTCTTGCATTTCTTGATGTTCTTGAAAATCTTCTTGATTTTCTTGAATTTTGGAGAATTTTTGCATGAATTAGAATCTATGTTCATGAAATCTTCACATAAACCCTAGTTTCCTACTATCATTTACAAGATCCTTTGAGTTCTTTGCATTTTTTGTTGGGAGATTCTTGATTACTGTGCAGTTTTTGGTAAAAGATTCATCAAGAAAGCTGTTAGTTTTCAAGATATTAGAGACAAATTACAAATGTTGCAAGTTTTGGTGGAATTTTCAACATCAGTCACAACAAATTGAGGATCCATTGTAGAGTTATTCCAATTTTCTTACAAATTTGAGTACAGAATTTAATATCAGTGCAGTGCTATTGTTCAGATTACAATTCTATGCAAATTATAGTTCTATGTAAATTATTACATAGCCATTATCAAGATTTACATTTCTGTTTTAGATTTGAATAAGTTTATGTTGCAGAATTGTGAAGATTTCTAAGCAGAATACAGATTGAAGCAAATATTATGTACTGTGAAGCTTTGAAGAATCTTGGTGCAAATTTGTCAAGTTTACAAGGATTTCAAACAGCATCATAAAACAATTTCATCAACATTGAAGGATTTCTGCAATTTCAAGAAAATCTTGGTCCCAACTTCAACATTATTGGCCAAGATCAACATACAACAGCAATAGCTTAGCAACAAAACCAAGAAAGTCATTAAGTTTTAGCTCTATTGCTCTTCTGCAAGCATTCTCAAGGCTATTGATCAATAAAATTCATCTATCATACTGAAAATGCAACATGCATGTTGACATGGTGAAAGATTTGATGTTTGGACACATGCTAAAGCTGTGCAAAATACTGTAAAACTAGTATAATCCCTCTCAGATTTGAATTTAGACCAATGGTTAGGCGAATGTGCTTCCATTATACCAAGGGATTCTAGTTTTCCATTCATAATGTTGAAGAGTAGCATGCAAAGCATAGTGCAAGTGATAATAAGAGGCTGAGTTATATAGGCTACTAGCCATTAAAGGACACAGATGACATGCATGCTGCTAGGTTATACAGAAGAGCTATTAGGAAACAATTGTAAGCATGAGAAGAGCTTTTAGAAAACAGTTATGATTGCAAACTTAACAAGTTTGTGTGCAATAGTTACTTTGACAAGTACAAGTGAAGTCAATGTCAAAAGCAAACATATCAAGTCTGAAGAGAACCAAGAGATTTTGGCTGATAATAACACCAGACAATACTTGAGAGAGCTTAGCAGGCATAGGGTCACAGCTGCAAACAGAAGGCTTATTGACCAGTTTATGAGTGCAGAGTACAACAGCAAGCTATAAATAGAAGGCTCATTGACCAATTTGTCATCATCGATCTCTTACAAAGCTCTCAGCCTTTTTGGCAAACTGATCCACATTCTAGGCCTTTGAGAAGCAAAACCCAACCACAACTACTACAAGCTGGAGAAAAAATGCAAAGGTTACCTCTTCTTAACAAAATGCACAGTAGAGAAGAGTGCCTTCAACGGTAGCTTCAGAAGTAACACATGCTCAGCTACTTTCAAGTAGTTTTGACCGTGACCTAGTAGACTATAGATTTGGCGATCCTTTCCGGAGGCTTTTGGCAAGAACATTGCCTTAGAGAGTGATGGATCTACTCCCTGGGGTGCACAGTAGTTAGAGCTCTCTAACCTCTCTTCTGGAATTATATCTTAGCCAAAGCCCTCCAACCTCTCCGTGAAGCAGCATAGAGTGCATCATCACCCCTTCTCCAGTGAGCGGGCTCTGCTGCTATGATTTTCATTGTAGTTGGCTTCACTTCAGCATAGAGCAGCCTTTCTCTGCTGCTCATGGTGGCTAATCTCATACAAATCTCTCTAGGGAAACCCTATGTAGCAGTAACACGTGCTGATCGGTCTTCGAAAACCCTATAACTATTGTAGCATATCACCAAAAGCTACTGCGAAGATCGCACAAAACAACCCACTTCTATAGGCATTTCTAAGGTGTTTCTCTTGTTCTCTTTCTTCGTTTAGGGTTTAGGAGAGTGCTTCATCGGCAGCAGCAGGCGTTGCTTCGTTTCTCTTATTCTTTCTCTCTCTTTGTTTTGCCTCAGAAGTGCTTCCTCGGCAACAGGCGTTGCTTCCCAACTTTCAAACACACAGGCGTTGTCAGCATTGCCTTTGCAAAAACATTGGCAATTAGGCTGAGCGCAAGTAGTAGTTTTTTAGCAGCAGATCGTGATCATTGCCTTTGCTGCTTAGCACTCACAACAGCAACACAGACATAGTGTCGGATTGTCTTTGCAAGAGCATTGGCAGTTTGAAAATCACCATCATAGTGCAGCATCTCATCATGCAACATCACTCAGTGTGGAACATCATTTTTTAGTGATGATGCTGATGGTTATATTAATATCCCAAATCATTTTTTCGTGATGATGCTGATGGTTATATTAATATCCCAAATCATCATACACACAGAGGGTTTTTCACATGAGGAGGTAGTGCATGGTTTGGCTCATGCCCACATTAGGACATTTTGGAGGTCATTAAGTAGGGCCTTGTAAGAAAATGGTCGATTCTTATTTTCTCTCTATGGAAAAAATCTTGAAATATTAAAATAAAGAGAATGTAAAAGTCATAAAAGTGTAGTCTCTGAGATAGAGAGGTAAATTTTCTCCCAGGCAACCATCTTAAAGTTCGTTGGAACCTTCTTTGAAATGATACATTCGAAACTGCAAGAATAAGGTTAGTTCAAGAGGATATTATTGCACGGAAGACAGTTTGGAGGGAATTAGAACCTTCATCTCCAATTTCAAAAGACAAATACAAAGCCTTCTCTCACCATAACCAGTCCTATTCTTTCACTCTACATCATATAGTATACTTACTCATTCCTAGAACACTCCAATGGAGAACAACCATGTACACACTCATTCTATTGAAGAGTCCAATCATGAAAGCATTAAGAGAAAGTACCATCTGCACATTGATCTAGATAGTGCGTATGCGCCCATTCAAAAACGCAAAAGTGGACAAGTATTGCTCTCATCAGATGTTAAAGATCATATGAGGTTGTCGAGGAAGCAACACATAAACCTTTGGTGTGATGGCTCCATCTATCCTATTGACCCCTATACTGCTTCACATCCTCCCTTTTCAAATCCCACAACTCTCTTACGTTTTGCAGGTGATGGCGCCACAACCTTACTAGGATATTGCAAGTCAATTTCTTATATACAAGAAAGAGAAAGGCATTATTCACAACACTTAGCAAATGAGCTTCTTGGCTTGTTTGGTGAATGCAAGACATAGAAAGTTAGATTGGAAAAACAAGAATGTCAAATCAATAAACTAAGAAGTGACCTCCGCAAATATAGAGAAAAAGACACAATCATTGGATGGTGCATATGGAAAAGAAAGCTTACAAATGTCGAGAACTTGAGGCTCCGTTCTGGAGACCTGAAGAAGAGAATCCAAGCCATAAGGTAAGATTGCACTGAATGCATTCTCATTCACATGTCTTTTATGTTAGCAAAATTAATATTATTTTATTTGTTGGGCTTCTTTGGGATTTACATGTTCTCTACATTAGTAATGAGAAGTGCTATATTTGTGTCATACATCCTGACAAAGAGAATATTAATCCCCATTCTCAATACAGCAAAGCAACTAAAACCATTCGTGACATCAAGAATGGTAAGAGAAATGATAAAAGAGAAGAAGTTCAAGGTGGTTCAACGAGATATAGTGGATGAATTTGTAACCAACAATACAGTTTCAGCTGCGGATATTCAATACGCCATGGATTCAAGTGGAGTCAATTGTAAGGGTTATAGTGCCATCCAAAAGTCAATGACATCCCTCCTTGAGGCCAAAGGCATTAAAGCAAAGCTACTTCCAACAGCTACAAAAGTTTGGAGACGTAGGGAGGAATTAAACATAGAATAGCTTCACTATGTTGGTCACTCATACCACATTGTAGGAGAGTTTAAGGGAGAAGGTGTGCCCATCATATTCTACAATGAACACAACAATATATTCATGGACTTGGAGCTCTTGCAAAGAGAATGGTGGAGTTCTATGATATTACATTTGAGGAGGTAGGAGGTGTACTTCAGTTTGTCATCACGCTTGATGAGTGCGAGATTATCAAGGAGAAAAAGACGGAAAGGGTTACGATAACACTTATGAATAGGGCTCTTCGTAATTGTAGTAGGGATGATCCAAAGTATTTTAATGTGCAGTCTGAGACGAACATCTAGTGGCTAGGTTCATTTGAGGTCAAGAAAGAGGACCATGAATCCTTGTGTTGGGTATTTCATCATACACATATCCCCAATCTCATCAAAGAACAGATGAATGTAAACAGGATGCTCCATGTAGAGAATAGGGGGGAATTTCAAGTCCAATGGCATCTTGCGGAAGACTCTCAAGTGCTTATTTAATTGCAACAAAGGGACCAATGCAAAGTCTCCATGCCTTTACTGCATGGACTCCACAAGGGTGATGGACTCTAAGTGGTGGAGACAACCACCCAACAGACAAATTTTGGATGAGAACTTTAAACCAGTGTTTGAGATTCCTCTTTCCAATGTGCATATATGCATGCTTCATGCTTTGTGTTGTATCATAGAGAAACTGTATATCTCCACATTAGTTTTGCTTAGAAGATCAAGAATGTAGCAGAGAGGAAAGAAGCCATCAGTGCATTGGAGAAGGTGCTATCAGAAATTGGACTACATGGAGGTAATGTCCAGATTCTGAAGGATACGAAAAAGTCATCAAATGAAAAGGAAATTCCAGTGAACCCTCCATTGGAGGTGTTAAGGCAAGAAGATTTCTTTCCAAGCCAATGAATAATCAGCAACACAAACTTACAAAGTTAGGAAAGCAATATACACAACAACCTACACAAATCGAATCGAATACCAACAGTGGAAAAAGCTTCATAACGCAGTGAAAGACCATGAAGGTGCTTGAAGGAATGTCAAAGCGGATGTTTGACGTTCAATTGATACTCTGTTCCAAATGTGTGAGAAAGTCAACTACTCCCAGCAAGACAAAAAGAGCTTTCAAGACAACTTACAAGCGTTCAAAAAAGCGTTCAAAGCTACTTGGACTGACACCATTACGTACTACATATGGTATGTTTCTAGCTTGCTCTTGTTTCCTAGCCATCGATACTAACTTGCATTGTATGTTTTCTTATGCAGCATATTCTCTACAACCACATGCCTTACTTTATCAACAAATACGGAGATCCTAGCATTTGGAACACACGACTCGAGAAATCACACTATATGGCCCAAAATGCATATTTCAGGCACACACAACATGGTGGTGGAAAAAGTAAGGCGAATAGCCTACAAGAAGAGTTCCAATGGTTCTATAGAAGGATACTGCAAACAACTACATAAAAAAGAAAACTTGAGGTCATCCAAAATGATGCAGAGACTCAAACATATGGAAAGGAAGAGATTGAAGCATTCTGAAGCATTTAAAAACTCAAATGCCATAGAAGCACAAAACAGATGGAGAGAACAAAAGATTTTTTTTAATCATCATTGGATAGATAGATGTAACACATAAATTTTTTTACAATGTATCTTTCCATTCTAATGACTTTGGCAATTCCAGTGAATCTGGCTTTCGTTTACACCTTAGCAAACGATGTTTGCCATACTCTTCTAGTTCCTCTAGGTTCTCTATGCCTAGAGACAATGCTACTGCAGCATATGTATGAAAGTAACCCCTTCGGTTGCCGGCATAACCAGGGTAGCATCCAAAAATTTCTAAGGCACTAGACTTCTCTATCAAAATAATCTTCTCATAACTCTTAGGAATAATCATTGCACCTAGGAAGAGGGACAATGTCTTGAGTACAAAATTTGTAACTTTCCCTTCCTAGCTCATGGCATTGTGGTAGACTATAATCTTTGTCATAGGCAATCTACTTAGATAGTGAGAGAGAGCTGCGTCTCAGCCACAATATCCCTTTTATGCCGCTGTAAGAATTTGTCTTTGACTTTAAATGTACTCTGCAAAATAAAATAATTAAGGAAACATAAGTCTACATATCAAATTCACACACACACACACACAGACACACAACACACACATACATAGAGAGAGAGAGAGAGAGAGAGAGAGAGAGAGAGAGAGAGAGAGAGAGAGAGAGAGAGAGAGAGAGAGAGAGAACCTGAGTCTCATCTGTCACACGAACAGTTGGTCTTGCCAAAGGTTAATAGAACTTTTAGTATCTTCTCCTACTTTGTTCATAAACTCCTTTATGGAGTCATTCAACTTATTAAAGCCATATTTGGCCTGCAGCTCCATGAAGGTTTTATCATCTGGCACAAATCCATCCTCTTTGAATTTATGTGCTTTGCCCAAACAAATACTAAGACACTCTTTACTATTATAATTTTCTCCAATGCTAAGTCATCTGCATCATCTTCTGAGACAAAACCACTACCCTCTTCTAGAAAATTGGCAATAATAGATAAAGCAAAATCTTCCCTCAGGTTGAAAATATTCTGAATGTCAACCAACACAGTACATAACGATTGTTATCAATAACAAGTTTTGGCAGCATTGGCAATACTAGACCACACTGCTCCACTTTGAAGAGATCTACATCCAATGGTCTATGTATTGTTGACATCTTTAGAGCAACAATATCCATCGACTTCGAATCCTCTTCCTCCTGTACTAACTCAATATCTTCCTCAAGTTCTACCTCCTCGGAGCGTGATCTATCTTCTGGGGGAATTTCATCTTGGATAGTACCTTCATAAAATAGTTCTTTACACCCATTTCAGGAAGGTCTTTATAGAGGCATTGCAGGTAGAAGACGAATCCAGATGGCTCATATAACAGCCTGCAACAACTTAAGTGCAAAAAGGTACACCAAGAAGGCTTGTAGGAAGATGGTAGTTCTTAGTACTTCTTGTATAGAAAACTGTTTACCTTCCTACTTAGTGCACAATCCAGCAACTGCATGGAAGCCGGATTATTTAGCAGCAGCCTTCCTTTGGATACTAATTTTTGGAAATCTTCCTTGTATTTCGACAGGTACTCTGCATGCTGATGCAAAATGGACTCCACTTGCAAAGGCTTATTAAACATCTCTGTAATAATGTGAAAGTCTTCAACAGCTCCTGCATTAAAGACAAAATCGAAGAGTTTCTCATCAATTAGAGCTAGATTCTTGCTCTCGTATAAATCTTCCTTCTCTTCCTTCACATCAATGCTAAGACGTTGCTCCTTCTTCTTTTGCTTCTTCCTCTTCGGCATCTCTTCAATAGCCTCCGTTGAGAAATCGAAATCCCTCTTTTTAACAGAGAGACTCTGGCAAGTAGGTTGCTTAGAAAGGGACACTAGACTAAGAACACCTGCTTTCTCCTGTTTATCTGTCTCTGCATCCTCGTCTTCTGAATGGGGTTCTTCACCACTATGATCTTTTACGAAGTAAACGGGGTAACTTGATTCTCCTTGATCCACAATTGGAAACCCTTGATCTTTTGTCTGTCCTCTCACAAGATGTGGCTCATCTATCCTTGCCATAACTTCTGCAGGGTCCTCAGTGGTAAAGTCAATAGATCTTTCCTTTGTGCTCATCAACAGCTTTGCAGACTTCGTTCGCACGTCGCTCTCCTATCCACAGCACTAAACTCAAGATCTAGCGCAGTGACTCCGCACTTAAGCTTTCTATTTTCTAAGAAGTAAGACACTGGCATGAATTAGAAAAGGGGAGTCACCCCTTATTGTATTTGTGCAAATTGGCGCGATACAGAAATATGTATGTGTCTATGTTGTATATGGTTATGTGTGTGTGTGTGTGTGTGTGTGTGTGTGTGTGTGTGTGTGTGGATGTGAGATAAGTGTATATGTATGTGTTTGTAAGTGTGCAATTTGGCCGCCGATAAAGCGCCTCCATTACCCTTACAAGAGACATATCGCATGCAACTGCACAAACTTCTCTCTCTCTCTCTCTCTCTCTCTCTCTCTCTCTCTCTCTCTCTCTCTCTTTGTGAGTGTACTATATGTGTGTGTCTGTGTTGTACACGGTTCACTCTATGTGTGTGTGTGTGAGAGAGAGAGAGAGAGAGAGAAAGAGAGAGAGAGAAATAGATTGTGTCTATGTGTTCTTGCATGTCTCTGTGTCCATGTGTGTGTGTGTGTGTGTGTGTGAAAGATTGTGTCTGTCTGTGCATGCATGTCTATGTGTCTGGGTATCTGAGTGTGTGTGTGTGTGAAAGATTTATCTGTCTGTGTGTCTACGTATCTAAGTGCGTGTGTTTGAAAGATTGTGTCTGTCTGTGCATGCATGTCTCGCGTGTAGCAAGGTCGGCCGACAAGGTCTTGACCAGCCTCGGTTCGATTTAAATGGTGAGCTTCCAGTACGGTGGATGAGGGACCAAGGAAGCGGCCTATGAGTAAAGTGCTAGGTGACCTGCGAAGGATCCTAGAGGGTGCTGATGACCATATGGTGCTCGGGCTCTGGGTCACCGAAGATACCCACACGTGCATCGTGGAAGATATTGGAACAAGGAGTAAGAGTTGTTTTCTGAAACCGAGTATGGATCTGGTTGATTGACCTTGCTGGTCCTCAACTGATGCCAGGTACTATGAGCTAGGAACTATAGAAAAGGCCCTTGAGTGAACAGGTGGTGAGCGTTCTAGTTGCCAATGATGCCATAGATACTTTGATGAAGGAATGATTGGAAATTAAGATTCAACCGGATACTTGGAAGTTTATGATCAGTAACACTATGATTTCATTAAATGATTGAATTAAATACATTTGAATCTAGGAAAAAGGAAATTTCATATTGGGTGTGTAAATGGTGTGACTGGAGTTAAATTTGCTTGAAAATCTGGCTAGGGGGCCTGGGAACTCTTTTCCTTGGTACCCGAGACAGACCCTAACCAAATTCCTAATTGGATCCCATCACTACAGTGGTTGGGCGGTTGGCTAACCCATGTGACTGGATGGGGTGGGCTGATGGATGCATAAATCGAGACTCAATTTCTGTTTAGTTCGATAGATGAAGTGAATCCCGGACAAAAATTGTTCTGTGGAAAAGAATCAACGGCTGTGTCTCTCAATGAGGAAAAAAGCGTTGTTCTCAATGATCCAAGTACAGTCTTTTTCCCTAATCTAACTATGGGACTTACGGGTTCGGTCAGCAGATGAGCTCAGTTAGTTAAGGCTTTTGACTACGTTACGAAAAAGTTATCCTGGTGGAATCGCCCGTGCTTTCCGGGCAAAGGAAGTTTTTTTGGGTTTGGTTTTGGAAAAACTGATGGATTAGTCTCTTGTCCGGATATCTGAGGGCGAGGCCCCGAGTGTGGACCCTGCCCCGCGCAAGAAGTGCTACTTCCGCTGCTGCTAACACCCCTAAAATTGTTGCGCGGTGGGGACAGGGATCTTACAATTTGGTATCAGAGCTATTTAGGTAATGAGGATCAACCGAGAAGCCAAATTTGTCAAAAACTTATCAAGAAGTAGTAAAAGGTTATAATTGTGTGACAAAATTCATACGATTTGATGTTCAAACTGAAATTCGTAATTTGGTAATTGGGTCTTCAGATGGAAGTACCGCAATTGTATACAACCCCTGACTTGCTTGAGGCCTAAACATTATAGTATTTACCTTATATTATAAGCATTAATACTATCCAAATGATGAATTCGAATGTGGTTGATATGATTTTAAATTCTGATTGAGAAATGATGAGTTGATTTGGATTCTGATTGAAAAATGAAGATTTTTGAATTTTGGAGGTGGCTGAATTGTAATAACTAAACAAAACCACAATGAGGATGAATGGGACGAGTCCCTGTGATAATGTTCGTAGCTAGAATGACGTTAATGACTTCAGCAAATCACTATGAGATTAGTGGATTGTGCTAGCAGATTACTACTGTTAACTTTTGATCAGTGGATCAAGTTAAGGGTTGATAAATTAAAAATCTAAAAATTTAAAATCCCCATGGAGGATTGTTTAGATAGAAAAATTCAGTTTGATGGACCATTATTGTATTAAAGATATGAATGAGATAATTCTGAATGAATTGTTAACTAATAATGCATTCTATATGAGTATCTTTATCCCTTGACTTTATGTAGAGCCGACCTATTTAGAGAACCCCAGAATCAGTTGAATAAAAAATTGGATTGAATCATAAATAAAGAGACTTAACAAGAATTTTCGTATGGATAGGAACATGGATCGAGGTCATCATGGTAGAAATGTTAACCCCCAACTCGATGAAAAAGAGCGCGACCTGGATGTTCGTAAAACTCTTCATAGTTCGCAGCGCCTGGACCTTTCAAGGGAGAAGGGGAAAACTTGGGCGAGGCTATGGAGAAGTGGATCGAATCAATGGAAGAATACTTTGATGTCACCGGGTACAATGAGAAGAGCAAAATGGCTCTTGCAAGGCTAAAGATAGTGGAGTCAACTAGAGTGGCATGGAGAAACCAGTGCGAGACAAACCGTCTTGCAAGGCTAAAGATAGTGGAGTCAACTAGAGTGGCATGGAGAAACCAGTGCGAGACAAACCGTCTCGATCGAAATACCCAAACTTGGATTGATCTCAAAATTTACCTAAGGACGAGGTTCTGTCCTCGGCTTTTTAGAAACAAAGATGAACAAATTCTTAGAGTTAACCCAGGGGAGTAGAACTATTGAACCATATCACCAAGCATTTTCCCTCCTCCTCAAATACTCGCCTCCGTTGGATGAAGAACAAGCCAGGTTCATTCGGGGACTGAACGAACCTTTGAATATCCTGGTGAAGAATGCCAAGCTAGTTTCCATGGCTGAAGCAGTTCGGATGGCGAAGGATTTTGCCAAGGCCTTTGATGTCAAAGTCCCGCCAAAGCCAGCACCATCACCCTTCAAAAGGTTTTTTCCCAGAAGGTGATTCCAACCTTCCTCCGCCTAAGAGATATCAGGGTCAAACCCAAGATATGGGAAGTTCCAGAATGGAAGAAATGTCATTTTCCCGAAACTCAATTCCTTGGATTTCAACTTCAGAAGTTCCACCCTTGAACAAGAGAGTGAAATGCTATAATTGTCAAGGGTTTGGACATCGCAGCATGGATTGCCCAACTCCTTTTGGATCAAGGTTTTCAAAGCAAGAAAATCAGGGATCAGGATTCCAGACTCCAGCGCCTTTCCGTCCAGAGTAATTAGGGTTCGATCCACCAAAATCAGGGAAATCTCAGAGGTAGACCCTCTATCCAACCTGCAGTTTCAATCCAAGGTAATGCAAGACCTCCACCTCAGAATAGAGGAAGTCAAAGAGAGTTGTTCTCAAATCAGTCGTCCACTTCCAAGGCAGTAACACTGGAAGTGATTGAAGAAGAAGAAGAAGAAGATGAAAGAGATCATACTCCACCTGCGAGATGAGGATATCTTGCATTTTTTAAGTGGGGTAGAATGTAAGATTCCTCCCCAGCCTCTCAGGATGTCCAGTATCTTCCCCTGTAGTCAAATCCCTCTTCAGAAATATCAAAGATCTTGTTTCTACCTGTTTTGGCCTAGAGAGAGAAAATATTATAGAGAGAGATTATTCAGATTTTGTTTCTACCTGTTTTGGCCTAGAGAGAGAAAATATTATAGAGAGAGATTATTCAAATTTTGGATATTTTTGGATGGAAAAATATCTCTTCGTATTTAAATAAGTTTCCCCAAAACAGAAGTTCAAAAAGATTTTCAGAAGGTGCATTCAAAATATATTATAATCTGTTCAAAAGGCCTTATCTTGGGGGTCCAGATTTTCTAAAAATTTTAAATTAAGGTTTTGAGGGGCCAATCACATTCATCCAAATGTGTGGAGGAGAAAAATGGAAGAAATAAAGAAAATCCCCTAAAAAATGAGCAAATGCTCACATAAGATGAAGAGTTGACTATGTACAAGGTTTATTAGTAAAAAATTATGAGTATTACTAAAAAAAGAGATATTTTGGGTATAATGATTCCATTTTAACACATGTATAAGGAAGGGGAGTCCCTTCAAGGAGGCACCTACTTCACATGCTTGAATGAGTTTTAAACAAAAAAATAATGTGATATTTTTATCTCTCCTCTCTCTTGGATCAAACCGAATCAAAAAGGAACCAAACCGAATCAAAAAGGAATCAAACTAGGTCCAAAATCAACCAAACTGAATCTGGAAAATTCTAGAAATCAGTTGGTCTTGGTTAGAGGATCCCTCTCCTATAAATAGAACCTGAGCCCTTTGTAAAAAAAAGGAGAATTGTACTATGCCAAAATTATGCTGAAATAATGATAATTTTTACTATTCTCTAAAATTCTCTCCAAATTGAAGAAATTGGAGATTCCCTCCTTCTTCAATCTCCATTGGTGGCTCCATCAGCATACCAAACCAATTGATTGGTTGGGGGCCTCTACTGTGATCAAAGAATCAAGCAATTTGTAAGGTAAAGTGTGAATTTTGGTCTTTTTCCATAATTCCTCAATGTTTCTCTCTTCTCAACCCCTCTCAAGCTTGAGAAGCTTAATTGGAATGGCTTTTTAATGCTATTGAAGTTAATTGATGAATGGAAGTAAGGAAATACATAAATTTTCATGTATGCTTAATTTTTATGGTTTTTATGATTTTTGTCTTCTCTAAAATGAATATGATGTTATGCCTCATTAAAAAAAGGCATTTTCCTCTCTTCTTTAGTAAATCCAACCATTCTTTATCCCAGATGAATGATTAATGAAAAAAATCAAGTTTTTCATAATGTTTCTCTTAAATAAGTAGAAAATGTTTACATTAGAATGATTTAAATACTCTTGGTGAAATTCTAATTAATTTTAGAGAGTTAAAAATTGAAAAATGGTTAGCCATACTAAGGAGGTTATGGCAAAAGTTTTCTAAAATTGTGTAAAATAAGTTTTACTTTTTTATTCAAAAAGAGTAATTCCCATCGTATATGTATTCTTAAAGTGCTATTTTTCATCCTAAGTATAGAAAAATGCATACTAAAAATACTTTATTAAAAAAGTGTTACCTTCTTTAGAATTAAATTATATGCATAGAAGGAAGCATATTGAAATTGTTATTTTGATTATAAAAGAGTGATTTTCATCATAAATGATTTGTATGCATAAAAGATATTTTTATATATTAAAAGTGTGATTTTTATCATAAATGGATTTTATGCATAAATTAGATAACAGAAATTCTTTTATTCTAAAAGTGTAATTCCTACTAAATTGGAATTATGCATGGAAAGATGCATATAGAATATATTTTAATCCAAAAGTGTTATTCTCATCAATTTTGATTTTATGCATAAATAGATGCATAAAGAATTTTATTTTTAATTCAAAAGAGTTATTTTCATCAATTTTGATTTTATGCATAAATAGATGCATGAAGAATTTTATTTTTAATTCAAAAGAGTTATTTTCATCAATTTTGATTTTATGCATAGAAAGATGCATAAAAAAATTTATTTTTTATTCAAAAGAGTTATTCTTATCAATATTGATTTTATGCATAGAAAGATGCATAAAAGATTTATTTTTATTTTAAAAGTATTATTTTCATTGAAATTAAATTTATGCATAGTTAGATGCATAAAAGATTTATTTTTATTTTGAAAGTGTTATTCTCATTAAAATGGAATTTATGCATAGTAAAATGCATAAAAGATTTATTTTTATTTTGAAAGTGTTATTCTCATTAAAATGGATTTAATGCATAGTAAAATGCATAAAAGATTTATTTTTATTTTGAAAGTGTTATTCTCATTAAAATGGAATTTATGCATAATAAAATGCATAAAAGGTTTATTTTTAATTCGAAAGTGTTATTTTCCTTAAAATCGAACTTATGCCTAAATAGATGCATAAAAGGATTTTTATAAAAGTGTTATTCCTACTAAAGTTGTCTTTATGCCTAATTAGATGCGTAAAGAATCTTTATATTAAAAAATTAGAATTCTCCTATATTCTATAAATAGATGTGATAAGATGTGATAGGAATTAGATAGATGTAAATGGATGTGGGTATGGATGTGGATGTATGGATGGAGATGTGGAATGTGGATATGGATGTATGGATGTGAATGTGGATGTGGATGTGGATGCATGGATGTAGATGCGGGTGTGGATGTATGTATGTGGATGTGGATGTGAAAATGGATGTATGGACGTAGATGTGGATGTATGGATGTGGAGGTGGATGTAAGGATGTGGATGTATGGAAGTATGTATGTGGATGTGGATGTATGAATGAGGATATGAAAATGGATGTATGAATGTGAATGTGGATGTGGATGTATGAATGTGGAATGTGGATATGGATGTATGAATGTGGAATGTGGATATGGATGTATGGATGCGAATGTGAATGTGGATGTATGGATGTGGGTATAGATGTAGATATGGAATGTGGATGTGGATGTATGAATGTGGATGTGAAAATGGATGTATGCATGTGGATGTGGATGTGGAAATGGATGTATGGATGTGGATGTGGATATGGATGTATGAATGTGGATGTGGATGTATGGATGTGGATATGGATGTGTATGTATGAATGCGGATGTCAAATTGGATGTATGATGTGGATGTACGAATGTGGATGTGTATGTAGAATAATGAATGCGAATGTGTATGTGAAATGATGTGTCGTCGATATGAGTGAATGGATGAGATGTGATGACAAGTGAATTGGGATGTGAATATATGATATGTGATGTGAATGAATCTGAGGTGATGAGATGGAAAATGATGTGATTGGATGAGAATGAGTACACATATGAATGGAATGTGGAATAAGTAATGTGGACTGATGAGGGATAATGTGGAAAGATGAGAGTTCAATATAGAAACTGTACCTGTTTGTAAATGACTGTTTTATGTCAAGAATGCTGGGGAAGCATTTTGACCGTCTTGTGATTAAGGTTGTAGAGACCTAACTGATAAAGTTGCAACTGCTATGACATAGAGTCAATGGAGGACGTCTCGCGTAGCAAGGTCGCGACCGAGGTCTTGACTAGCCTCGGTTCGATTTAAATGGTGAGCTTCCGATACGGTGGATGAGAGACCAAGGAAGCGGCCTATGAGTGAAGCGCATTAGGAAAAATTTGGACTCAAAAAGGGGCCTTGTAAGAGATCCCTTGGGATGGTGATGTGGACAAAGCAAGCCAATAAACCCACATATAATATTGGAGGGTAGGTGCGTCATTTTTGAGTTCTTTATTCCATTAACTGACATGTAGGGTGTTTTTTAATTCAAAACAATGCCTCTTAAGTATAGTTTTTTATTCCCACTATGGTGCCTTATTTTATTGAAAAAAGTAACCACTCTCTTTCTTCATTACACTTTTGAATGGAACCAAGCCAACTTTGCTTACCAAACTTGAACCAAACTTCGTCCCTGCAACCCATCTTGCATTGTCTCCCTCATTGTCTTCCCAACTCCACAACCACAACCACTCCAAATCCGAATTGTTTTGAGCGGGAAGTTTTTGATTTTCTCTTCTTCTCAAGGCGGCAAGTTTTGAAAAAGGATGGAAAAGTATTTGTTCTTCATGCGCCATACCTGCTTGTGCATGAATAACAATCCCATTTCTTACCTTTTTCAAGTGAGGATTGTCCTTACAAGTATTGTGTACATTTTGGTGCATCCAGGATACCAACAAGTTTGTTTGATGGGGACAAGGAGGTATTATTTAGTGATGTTGTCTTTTGGTTTTAATGAAGCAATCTTCTTCATGGGAGATAAGTGTAATATCTTTGGTTTCTTTTGGTTAAAGTGTGAGTTCATGATGCTTTTTGGTGTTGTTAAAGCACAGAACAATGCAATGGAACCTGTGAAACAAAAGAAGAAAAAGGTGGACATCCACTTCCAAGTAGAAGCCGATTATGCTCCCTGCTGTAAGAGAAATTGGTCTAGGCCAGCATGCGAAGCCCACATTACTGAGCTTCGAAATGAAGGAAAGAAAAATATGGACCTATGGTTGGATGGTAGTATTTACCACCAGATCCAACCTCCTCTCAATCTCTATCATTCTTTGGGTTGACAAGTTTCTTCAAGTTTTTGTGTGAGGGTGAAAATGGATTGCTTGGATATTGCAAAAGATTGTTTGGCCAATGTCAAAGTATCTTTGAAAGACATTTGAGTGATAGAGATGCCAGAATAAAAATGCTTGAAGGTGCGAATTTTTACTTGGCATCGATCACAATAGCTTTGCAAGCTTCATATGAGGACAAAGCAAAAGTTTGTTCTGGGTTACAAAAAGAGATTGATCATTTGCAGAGCAGACTATTCGTCGTAAGATGCAAGACACTATTAAAGAGAAGATTGAAATTTTGGCAGTTCGAGAAATCAATAATTTCACTTTGGAGAGTGAGAATGCACACCTTAGAAAAACAACTTGAAAAGTTCAACAAAAAATTACAATATTTGAAAGACACGCCATTGGGTGCTCGATTACGCAAGAGACAGTTCAAACCATTGGAAGAACTCAATGTTGGAGGTGGCCAATGGAAATGTCGTGTAAAAGCTTGCAGGTATTGGGATCTATAATTTCTTTGAGCACTCACTTTTCATTTTCATCTTTAGTTCTTTTTTTGGAGATGGGGGATTGGGTGTGGGGGTGGTATAGTTCGATGAATGATGGACTGAAATAGCTATCGTTGTTGCTTCAGGATGGTCACAGATGTTGTGGGTCCAAAAGAGCAAGGTTCTGATATATTTGGCAAAGTTCTGACAAAAGACATTGTGGAGTCAGCAATACATCATCCTAAGTTTGCAAGACTTCGATCAGACATAGGAAAGCAATCCTTGCAGAAGGTGAGTGAAGCATTCACTCCTGCAGATGCACAAGGTATATGTGACATGGCTGGCATAAGCACAAAGTCTTACAGGATGTTGTTTAATAAAGTTAAAGAACGTTTCAATTCTAAGCTTGGAAAAAAAACAGTAATTTCCATTCCAAAACCATTTCACGTGAACAAAGCTCGAAATATTCTCAACTTGGGAATGGTCGAACTTGTTGGAGAGCCTTGTCACGTGTCTAGTACATTGAGAGTGACTAAAAAGAGCGGGGAACAGAAAATCATAGAGCTTACAGAGTTCAACAATTTCATTATGGATGTTCGAAAATTACAAATGGCTATGGTGAAATTTTATGACATTAGTGTACATGAGTGTAATGGAAGGCTGAAATTTGTTTTAAAACTTGATGAGAGTGAGGTGATCAAAGGACAGAAACTAGAAAGGGTTAGCTTGACTTTAATGAATAGAGATTTGGATGCAAGTATCAGTAATGCTGATGAGAGGCACTTTAGTGTATAATCTGAAAATGAGATTTGGTGGCTAGCTGCATTTGAGGTGACGTGCTATCCATTTTTAAAAAAAGTATATTATGTTGCTATCCATTAGATGTTGTAGACAATTTAACTGGCCTCTTGTTAACAGGTTCCAACAGAAACCCATGAAATTCTAAAGTGGTACTTTAACCAGACTAAGCTTCCTTCCACTATCCCCAGCAGGCAAAAAGCTTTATGTAGAAGGATATGGTTGAATGGCACCTAGCTGCAGATCTTAAAACCTTGAAATGCATGTTTGGTATTTCCCAAGGAGCAATGGCCAAGTATCCTTGCCTGTATTGCATGACCGAATGAGGTGTCTCCACCAAAGGTAGAAAAGAGAGAGAATGGAAATGCCTAAATGCAATCAGTAAAATAGGCGTGAAGCCCCAAATTGTGATGCTCCAGGAGTGGATCCTAATTGGGATCCAATTCTTGCTATCCCTTTGATCAGAGTTCATATTTATGTTTTGCATGCACTGGTTAGAATAATTGAGAAACTAGTCTACATGTACATTGAATTTTCATGGAATATGAAACCAACATTAGAGAGTGAAAGAACTATTAAAAAAATAGAGCAAGTTCTTTCAGATGTAGGTTTACATTGTGGTCAAGTGAAGATTGAGAAGGACTTGAGAAGATCAGGGTAGACCGGAAATGTTCCTAGCAAACCATGTTTTGGAGGTGCAAAAGCCAGAAAGTTCTTATCTAATCATACCCAGAGAGGTCATCTGGGTACAAATTTTGAGGTGTGGAGGAAGCTTCATGCAGCTGTACCTGATCGAGGCTCTTCAAGACAAGCAAGGGTGGCAAAGGCCAAAGCGTGGTTGGCACTTGATCGCCTAGCACCTTTGTTGCAAAAAGCAAGGTTTGAAGATGGGGATGTTGAGAAATTTGAGGCACTTGTGACAGAGTTCTACACTAGCTATGAAAAGGCATGGGGTGCGACAAACTTGACACAATACAAGGTTATTACTTGAATACCTACAGCTTTGAGTTTTTATTGTTGTTCAAAATATATTGTACAATACTAAATGTCTTGTTGTTGTTGAGCATTTGTAGCACATTTTGCATGCACATGGAACCTTTTTTGCGGAAGAATTTGGAAGCCTTGGGATTTGGTCTACCCAAGGCATGGAAAGATCTCATTGGCAAGCACGTTGTGCCTATCAAAAGGGCCACTCAACATGGAGGAGGAGTGAAGAAAAGTAATCCCATGAAGCAACTATGTCAGTGGTGGTATAGGCGGATTCAAGTGAGGGCTCGTGTGAAGAAAAGTAATCCCATGAAGCAACTATGTTAGTGGTGGTATAGGCGGATTCAAGTGAGGGCTCGTGTGAAGATTAAACAGTCTAAATCAGCTGTGTCATGTGCAATAAGAGAGATGCAGGCTAAATGGAGACGATCAATATATGTCTCCTCACAGGGAAGGCAGAATCATGCTGAATGGCTAAGACAACGACAAAGACAGGGCAGAGTGTGGAAGAAAATTGATTATTGAAATACATATTATAAAACAATGATGTAACTTTAAAAGATTTTAAAAGAACAAGAGCTTTCATCTATGTCCCATATAAATGTTTTCAATATATATACATTTCATAGTTTTTAATGGTAAGCAAGAAGAGTATTGAGAAATATGAAGAAACTTCTTAGCAACTGGAACAATCTAAATCTGTTAATCTGGAGCAGAGACTTCCCCCAGCCGAGATCCCTTTTTGATGAAGTTTCTACAACATCTTCTTCATCCTCTATCAATGGCACAACAGGGACCATTGGCCTTGCTGTTCTAAGAAGATGCTTCTTCCCGCAATCACTCAACAGATTAGGATCTGTGATTCCACATGCCAAGCCGTAAGCAGCATATGTAAAATAATATTTACATCTCAACGAATATACTCCTGGTCCCTCCCCAAAAATTCGAATAGCTGCTTGGCCGCTCCAGAAGTATTGCCTTGTTTGCATTCAGCCTTAAGTGATAGCCACCTAAATACCTGGATAGAGTCTTTATCGCCCATCAGAGGAAAACTTGCATTGTCCTTGGAGAAGCTAGCGTGAAATATGAGGGAATTTTAGGTGATGTATATATGTTCCTAGTGTCGAATTGTGGCCCAATCCCGCCATACGCTTGCCTGAAGCACGTTTGAGGAATGTGTCTTCATATATTTCCAACTGAAAAAATAAAGGAGCATTAGCCTAGAAACAACATCACCAAACATTTCACAATTTGAGGGAATTTTAGGTGATGTATATATGTTCCTAGTGTCGAATTATGGCCCAATCCCGCCATACGCTTGCCTGAAGCACGTTTGAGGAATGTGTCTTCATATATTTCCAACTGAAAAAATAAAGGAGCATTAGCCTAGAAACAACATCACCAAACATTTCACGACAAAGTTGATAAAGCCAAATCCGCAACACAACAAAAGAAAATAACCTCTTGGTTCTCATCTGCTTCAAGCAAGGCGTCTTGCCATAAATTAGTGCTTGAACTAGGAACGGTTTTCACTGTCTTACTTGGCACATCCCTAAACCCTCCCATGTTGATAATATTCAATCTTTCCCTTGCTTCTTGTAGCTCTTCCTCTGTGGCATCTTTTCCTTCAGATTTAAGGACATCAGCATAGATCATCTTTAGTGTTGCTGCAGCAAATAGGAACTCGGTGTCTTTCACATGGCTATCCACTAGTAAGAACTTATCTATCCAATCATCATCATCATCTACAAAATTATCATCGACCTCCAGATTTTGGGCTATGAAAGCTATGCAATGGTCCTCCCTTAAGTTAAATACATGTTGTATGTCTATCAGCAATATATACTCTAAATCTCCTACTTGGTAGGAGGGGAGTAATGGCATTGGAATGGGGGAGAAGTCATCTGATTCAATCACAAGCTGACCTACATCAGTGTTTTGTTCTCTCACTGCCTCAATATCAATAACCGCCGAACTGAGCTTCCTCTCTTCTTCAACATTGAACTCCTCAATCACAAGAGGAGTGTCCTCCTCTTCAACAACATCCTCAACGGTGGGACTAGCCTGATGAGAAACCGTGTCTTCACTTTCATTTGTCGCATGCGGCTCTGTACATTCTTCATCTGTTAATTGCACGTTCATGTGCAAGAAGCATAAGAAGGCATAAGAGTATTCCATCAAGCGGCATTTTCTTTTGTGAAAAGGGCATGGCAAAGCTCTCTTCTTATCACATGGTACCTTGTGCCAATCCTTGTTTAACCTCTGCTTCTTCTCCGGCGACACCTTGAGATTAAAATGAATGTGGTTTTTCCCATCAATCATCACTGTATCTTCATTTGTGAGCTCATCAAACTCTTGCTTTGCCTCTTCAAAGTATCCGGGATGGCTAGAAAATGTATCCTCCAGAGAAAAATCGCAATTGAATATCAACGAAATCGAAGGGTGCAAATCATGACGTCCACATTTGTAGAGGAAGTCATACAACAGAGTTGCAGGTGTTTCTTTAATCTCTTTGTCCACATCAAACTCGACTTGAACTTGCGCCATGGCTAAATTCAAGGGTGTAGATAAGACATGGAAAATATTAGTTCAAGCAATGAATCAAGAGACAGTCGGTCTTAACCACCAAATCTCTGTGTGGTGAATGGATTCAACATAATGCGAGAGAAGATCCCAGAGGAATCCAAGTATTCCTCCTCGCGTTGTAGTGAATCTATTTTCCCTAACGCAAATAAAATTGCAGCTTCATCAAGGACCTCTTCTCGCGTTATGGTGAATCGATTCACCATAATGCGAGGAGGAATATTGTGCTTCCTATGGGACCTTCGCTCACGTTATGGTGAATTGATTCACCGCAACATGAGGACTTTTTCATCCTTTGGTGCCGCCTCTCACGTTATGGTGAATTACAAATAAAGATACTTCTCAAGTACCCATACTGAGAGAGGAGGTGCCAAACGAATTAAAATAGTCTTCCTCGCAGTCAATTCACCATAATGCGAGGAGTCATAGGTTTTCAATTCACCTTAACATGATGAAAAGACAAAGCAAGGAGTTCTGCAAGAATGAAACCAAAAGAACAAAAATAACAAAAGAAGAAGGAAGCACAAAAGAGATAAAATACCAGGAAAACGAATTGTATACAAACGTCGCAGGAGATGGAGATGAAGGAGGTTGGAGGTTTATGTTATCTTTGATGGAGATGAAGGAGGTTGGAGGTTTATGTTTGTCGTTTGATACAGGAGGATGAAGGAGGATGATTGATGAAGGAGGGTTGGAGGAGATAGTCATTGATGGAGATGAAGGCCGTTGGTGGGGAGATAAATGAGAATATGAACTCCAAGAGAGGCAATAAATGAGATGGGTATCCTAGAGAGGCAATTAAAAACCATTTTTAATGCTATGCGACACGTCAACGTCGTGTTTTCACTCGCCATTCCATGAATGCCACATGGCAACCCGCCATGTACCTAACACGTGTACATGCTATAAAGACTAATCAAAGCAAGAGAGGCAATTAAAAATCCTTTTTAATGCTATGCGACATGTCAGCGCCACCTAGTCGCCCTGGCAGTCCGTCGCCAGCACGTGTGTTCGCTCTAAAGACTAATCAAAGCGGTTAATCCCGCCACCTTTTCGTCCTCTTATCGATTTTGCCTTGTCCGTCCTCCTGCTTGCCTCTAGGTGACTTCCGACTAGCCCCACAGTACTGAACCAATATTCCACCTCCTACGCGACAGTCTCCATCAATTCCCATGCATGAAATGTGAGTTTTTGTATATTACTTGATTGTTTTGTAAGTTTCTTGTATATTCCTTGATTGTTTTGTTTTTTCTTCCGACTATTTGCCCTCTGCCATTGTTTTTTCTTCGACTGTTTGCCCTCTGCTTTAAGGTGATTCGATTCACCTTAAAGCAGACGACGGGCCATTATAATCTCAATACAGCTCCATGTGTTATGGTGAATCGAATCACCAAAATGCAAGATGGAATGGTAAGAGATTCGCGATAATCCTCCTCTCGTTGTAGTAAATCGATTCACTATAACGCGAGGAGGATTGTTTTGCTTTGACTGGCCCTTAGTCTCGCGTTATGGTGAATCAATTCACTATAATGCAAGATCAAAGGGCAAAGGATTCACGATAATCCACCTCTTATTGGTGTCAATTAATTCACCTCCTACACGACAGTCTCCATCCATTCCCACGCATGAAATGTGAGTTTTTGTATATTACTTGATTGTTTTGTGAGTTTCTTGTATATTCCTTGATTGTTTTATTTTTTCTTCGACTGTTTGTCCTCTTCCATTGTTTTTTCTTCGATTGTTTGCCCTCTGCCATGGTGATTCGATTCACCTTAAAGCAGACGACGGGCCCATAAATGGGTGCATAAAAGATATTTTTAATATTAAAAGTGTGATTTTCATCATAAATGATTTTATGCTTAAATTAGATGCATAAGAGAAATTCTTTTATTCTAAAAGTGTAATTCCTACTAAATTGGATTTATGAATGGAAGACGTATAAAGAATTTATTTTAATCCAAAAGTGTTATTCTCATCAATTTTAATTTTATGCATAGAAAGATGCATAAAGAAATCTATTTTTAGTTCAAAAGAGTTATTTTCGTCAATTTTGATTTTATGCATAGGAAGATGCATAAAAGATTGATTTTTAATTCAAAAGTGTCATTCTCGTTTAAAATGAATTTATGCATAGGAAGATGCAAAAAAGATTAATTTTTATTTCGAAAGTGTTATTCTCCTTAAAATGGAATTTATGCATAAATAGAAGCGTAAAGAAATCTTATATAAAAAATGAGAATTCTTTTGTATTCTATAAATAGATATGAGGATGTGAAACGAATCAGATAGATGAAAATGAACGATGAATAGATGGAGATGTATGTATGTGAAAGAATGGATGTAGTTATATGTATGTGGATGTGGATGTGGATGTATGAATGTGGATGTGGATGTGGATGTATAAATGTGGATGTAGTTATATGTATGTGGATGTGGATGTGGATGTATGAATGTGGATATAGATGTGGATGTATGAATGTGAATGTGGATGTGGATGTGAATGTATGAATGTGAATGGGGATGTGAATGTATAAAGGTGGATGTGGAAGTGGATGTGGATGTATGAATGTGAATGTGGATGTGAATGTATGAATATGGGTGTGAAAATGGATGTATGGATGTGGATGTGGAAATGGATGTATGGATGTGGATGTGGATGTATGAATGTGGATGTGGATGTGGATATATGAATGTGAATATGTATGTGAATGGATATGAAGTCGATATGAACGAATGGATGAGATGAGATGTCAAGTGAATCAAAATGTGAAATGAATAATATAATATGTGAACGAATGAGATGTAATGAGAAATGGATGTGATGAGACGTAATGTAAATTAAGAAAGATAGGAGTGGATGTTATGTGAAGTGAATGAATCTGATGAGATGGGATGAAAAATGATGTATGTGGTCAAGAATGGATACACTTATGAATTGGGTTTGGGTTAAGTAATATGGATTGATGTGGAACAAATTGGAAAGATGTGAATTCATTATAGAAACTGTATTTGTGATCTGTTTGTAAATGATTGTTTTATGTCAAGAATGCTGGGGAAGCATTTTGACTATCTTGAGAATGTGGTCGAAGACCTACCTGATAAAGTTGCAACTGTTGTACAGAGAGTCAATGGAGGACGTCTCGCGTAGCAAGGTCGTCCGAGGTCTTGACCAGCCTCGGTTCGATTTAAATGGTGAGCTTCCGGTACGGTGGATGAGGGACCAAGGAAGCGGCCTATGAGTGAAGCGCTAGGTGACTTACGAAGGATCCTAGAGGGTGTTGACCATACAGTGCTCGGGCTGCTCTGGGTCGCCAAAGATACCCACACGTGCGTCGTGGAAGATATTCGAACAAGGAGTAAGAGTTGTTTTCTGAAACCGGGATGGATTTGGTTGATTGACCTTGCTGGTCCTCAAAAACGGATGAGTCCATGGCTCTTTTATATGGTTCTGTTGGTTGATCTTGCTGATCTTCGGAGATTCCATTTTGATTTTTACAAGTGATTATATTGCCGAGTACTATGAGCTAGGAACTATTGAAAAGGCCCCTGAGTGAATAGGTGGTGAGCGTTCTGGTAATGATGCCATAGATAATCCGATGAAGGAATAATTGGAAATTAAGATCCAACCGGATACTTGGAAGTTTATGATCAGTAACACTATGATTTCTTTAAATGATTGAATTAAATACATTTGAATCTAGGAAAAAGGCAATTTCATATTGGGTGTGTAAGTGGTGTGACTGGAGTTAAATTTGCATGAACATCCGGCTAGGGGGCCTGGGAACTCTTTTCCTTGGTACCCGGGACAAAACCTAACCAAATTCCTAATTGGATCCCATCACTACAATGGTTGGGTGGTTGGCTAACCCATGGGACTGGATGGGGTTAGGTGGATCCATAAATCGAGACTCAAATTTTGTTTAGTTCGATAGATGAAGTAAATCCCGGACAAAAATTGTTCTATGGAAAAGAATCAACGGCCGTGCCTCTCAATGAGGAAAAAAGCGTTGATCTCTATGATCCAAGTACAGTCTTTTTCCCTGATCTGACTATGGGACTTACGGGTTCGGTCAGATGAGCTCAGTTAGTTAAGGCTTTTGACTACGTTAGGGAAAAGTTATCCTAATGGAATCACCCGTGCTTTCCGGGCAAGAGAAGTTTTTCCGAGTTCGGTTTGGAAGAATCGAGGAATTAGTCACCTGCCTGGATATCCGTGGGCGAGGCCCCGAGTGTGGGACCTTGTTGCCCCACGCAAGATGTGCTACTTCTGCTGTGCTAGCACCCCGAATCCGTTGCGCGGTGGGGACTGGGATCTTACAGTTGGTACCAGAGCCAATTTGGCTAATGAGGATCAACCGAGAAGCCAAATATGTCAAAAATTTATCAAGAAGCACTAAAAGGTTGTAATTGTGTGATAAAATTCATACAATTTGATATTCAAACTGAAATTCGTAAATTGGTAATTGGATCTTCAGATGGAAGTACCGCAATTATATGGAATCCCAGACTTGCTTGAGGCCTAGACATGATGGTATTTACCTTATAGTTCCAAGAACCATGACTACCCATATATACCGACGAGGGTATATCTGCAGCTCTTTACTTGCAGTATATACGAGTAAATCTAAGACTTGAAATTATAAGCATTAATGCTATCCAAATGATGAATTCGAATGTGGTTGATATGATTTTTACATTCTGGTTGAGAACTGATGAGTTGATTTGGATTCTGATTAAAAAATGGAGATTTCTAAATTTTGGCTGAATTATAACCACAATAAGGATGAATGGGACGAGTCCCTGTGATGATGTTCTTAACTGGAATGTCGTTAATGACTTCAGCCACTCACTATGAGATTAGTGGATTGTGCTGGCAGATTGCTACTGTTAACTTTTGATCAGTGGATCAAGTTAAGGGACGATAAATTAAAAATCTGAAAAATTGAAATCCCCATGGAGGATTGTTTAGATAGAAAAATTCAGTTTGATGGACCATTATTGTGTTAAAGATATGAATGAGATAATTCTGAATGAATTGCTAACTAATAATACGTTCTATATGAGTATTTTTATCCCTTGACTCTGTGGGGAGCCGAGAACCCCGGAATCAGTTGAATCAAAAATCGGATTGAATTTTAAATAAAGAGACTTAACAAGAATTTTCGTATTGATAGGAACATGGATCGAGGTCGTCGTGGTAGAAATGTTAACCCCCGATGAAGAAGAGCTTGACCTAGATATTTGTAAAACTCTTCATAGTTCGCAGCCTGGACCTTTCAAGGATGAAGGGGAAAACTTGGGCGAGACTGTGGAGAAGTGGATCGAATCAATGGAAGAATACTTCGATGTCACCGGTTACAATGAGAAGAGCAAAATGGCTCTTGCAAGGCTGAAGATAGTGGAGATAGCTAGAGTGGCATGGAGAAACCACTGCAAGATAAACCGTCTCGACCGAAATACCCAAACCTGGACCGATCTCAAGGCTTGCCTCAGAAAGAGATTTTGTCCCCCAGGCTTTCTTGAAATTAAGATGAATGAATTCTTGGAACTAAAGCAGGAAACCCAAAAAATTGAAGAGTACCATCAGGCTTTTGCCCTTCTCCTTAAATATTCCCCTCAATTGGATGAAGAGCAGCTGATGGCCAGGTTCATTCGGGGAATGAACGAGCCATTAGATACTTAAGTCAAGAATGCCAAACCTATTTCCATGGCCGAAGCAGTTCGGCGGATGGCAAAGGATTTCGCCAAAGCCTTTGATGTCAAAGTCCCGCCGCCAAAGCCAGCACCATCTCCTTTCAAAAGGTTTTTATTCCCAGAAAGTGATTCCAACCTTCCTCCGCCTAAGAGATATCAGGGTCAAACCCAGGATATGGGAAGTTCCAAAATAGAAGAAATGTCCTTTTCCCGAAACTCAATCCCCTGGATTTCAACTTCAGAAATTCCACCCTTGAACAAGAGAGTGAAATGCTATAACTGTCAAAGGTTTGGACATCGCAGCATGGATTACCCAACTTCTTTTAGATCAAGGTTTTCAGGGCAAGAGTCAGGGATCAAGATTCCAGACTCCAGCCCCTTTCGTCCAGAGTAATCACGGTTCTATGCCAAAATCAGGGAAATCCCAGAGGTAGACCCTCTATCCAACCTACAGTTTCAACCCAAAGTAATGCAAGACCTCTAACTCAGAATAGGGGAAGTCAAAGAGAGTTGTTCCCAAATCGGTCGTCCACTTCCAAGGCAGTAATGCTAGAAGTGAAGAAAATGAAAGAGATCATACTCCACCTCCTGCGAGATGAGGACATCTCACGTTTTTTAAGTGGTGTAGAATGTAAGATTCCTCCCCCAGCCTCTCAGGATGTCAAGTATCTTCCCCTGTAGTCAAATCCCTCTTCAGAAATATAAAAGATCTTGTTTCTACCTGTTTTGGCCTAGAGAGAGAAAATATTCTAGAGAGATAATATTCAGATTTTAAATATTTTTGGATAAAAAAATACCTCATCTTATTAAAATAAGTTTCCCTGAAACAGAAGTTCCAAAAGATTTCCAGAAGTTGCATTAGAAATTAAGTATAATCTGTTCAAGAGGCATTATCCTGGGGGTGAAGATTTTTTTGAAATTTTAAATTAAGGTTCCTATGGACCAATAAGATTCATCCAAATGTAGGGAGGAGATAAATGAAGAAGTAAAAGAAAAATCCCCCAAAAATGAGTAAATACTCACATAAGATGAAGAGTTGACTAAGGACAAGGTTAATAGTTGAAAAAGGAAGATATTTAGAAGTAATGATGTATTTTTGATACCTCTGCATGGGGGAATTCCCCTCATGAAGGAGGCACCTATTTCACATGCTTGAATGAGTTTTAAACTCCCAAATAATGAGATATTTTTATCTCTCCTCTCTCCTGTTTCAACTAGATCCACCAAAAAGTGAGCAAAACTGACCTAAAAATGGTCAAAAATTGACCAAACTGATCTGGAAAATTCTAGAATCAGTTGGCTTGGTTAGAAGCTCACTTTTTCTTATAAATAGAAGCCCTCTCCTTTGTTGAAACTAAATAGTGTTTTTGCACTGTTACCCTGCCTCTCCCAAGTGCCAAAAACAATGAATTTTACTCATAATATTCATTATAATTCATTAGTTTTTGACCTTCCCTCTTCCAAAAGATTGGTGGCCACTCTTGTCTCAAACAAGAGTTGAACCCTCAAACCATCAAGCCAAAGGAAAGCTCTCAAATTCATTAGTAACTTGGTGATTCTTCTCTTTTCCATTTATTTTATGGTTTTTATGGTTTTTTATGTTTTTGTCTTCTCTGAAATTGCAAGTGATGTTATGCCTCATTGCAAAAGGCATTCCCCTCTCTTCTCTAGTAAATCCAACCATTCTTTATCCTAGGTGAATGATTAATGAATAAACTCAAGTTTTTCATAATGTTTCTCTTAAATAAGTAGAAAAATGTTACTTTAGAATGATTTAAATACTCTTGATGCATTTCTAATTAATTTTAGAGACTTAAAATTGAAAAACAATCAGCCATACAAAGGAGGTTATGGTGAAATTTTTCAAAAATTTGAAAATAAGTATTATCTTTCATTACTCTAAAAGAGTAATCCTTATGAATTCTATATTCTAAAGTGTCATTTTCATGCATAGAAGATGCATTTTGATTATTTGTATAAAAGAAATTTAGTTTTATTATAAAAATATTACTTTCATTATTATTGATTTTTATGCAGAGGTATGCATGAAATATTAGTATTTTTAATTATAAAAGTGTTACTTTTATCATATTTGATTTTCATGCATAGAGGTATGCATTAAAGATTATTATTTTATTGTAAAAGAGTTACTTTTATCATATTTGATTTTCATGCATAGAGGTATGTATAAAAGATTATTATTTTATTGTAAAAGTGTTACTTTTATCATATTTGATTTTCATGCATAGAGGTGTGCATAAAAGATTATTATTTTATTGTAAAAGTGTTACTTTATCATATTTGATTTTCATGCATAGAGGTGTGCATAAAAGATTATTATTTTATTGTAAAAGTGTTACTTTATCATATTTGATTTTCATGCATAGAGGTATGCATAAAAGATTATTATTTTATTGTAAAAGTGTTACTTTTATCATATTTGATTTTCATGCATAGAGGTATGCATAAAAGATTATTATTTTATTGTAAAAGTGTTACTTTTATCATATTTGATTTTCATGCATAGAGGTATGCATAATAATCTCTTCCAAATAAACATCATCTGCATTACCTTCGAAAGGAAAGGGTGATATCCATGTTCCCATCGGATTATACATAGCCTTCTCAGGGGTATCATCAATTAATAATGTATTTCTGGGATTATATGGGTGTTGGATATCCACATAGCGCTTCATAAGTAAGGGCACCCCAGGTTTGTTGGGATGAAAAACACATGGGTCAATGTAACAGTGCCTTTGGTCATATATGAAATACAATTTTGTTACCTCAAACTTAGATTCTCTCAAAACTAGCATGACAAGAGGCCTCAAATTATGCGTCATCATTGAGGACCATATGGCCAATCTAAAGTGCTTAGTTACAAAGTTGATAAATTGATATAGTTTGGGCCTTAGCATGACATGCATTTCTCCAACTTTGTAATTCCCTGTAGCACTTGTTGGTCCAAAGCTCTTGGGCTGTCTTTTAAGTAGCAATCCATTAACATCCAAGATAATAAGCCTCCTCGGTGTCTGGAACCATTATTGACATGATTCTAATGAGACTGAATATGATTGAAGATTATAATCATTGTTAAGAGACAAAAATAGCTAATAGAAACAATTCTTAAAATTGAGTTGGTTACATTACATCAGGTACATTCATCAAGCTTGGGATTCTCACTAGCCTTGGCATCCTCATCAGTCATTGTTTGCCTCCCCTACTAGGTCGTGCCTTGGCCTTTGCAGTCTGCTTCTTGTCTATTTTCTCTTCAGGCTTCGGCTCTGCCTCTTCAGCTTGCTCTACCTCATCAGCCTTGGGATGTTCAATGTTAACCTCCACATTGGACCTTGGCTCTTCCTCTATGTGCTCAGAGGGCTTTGCCTCGTCCCCTACAACCTGAAGGAGCACCTCGACGTCTGCAGGATCGAGGAATTTTGGTTGGTTCTCCTCAGACATCTCTGTGCTATTCTGTAATTAATCGTATCATGTCACTCTCGTACCACTCCACATAGTTACTATCATAATTCTGTAATGCGGTCTGAAAAAACAAAATTCACAATGTCAGACCACAAATCCAGCTAAATCAATGTCCACCCAATGATTCTTCCACTTACCTTGGACATGAAGGGATTCATGGAGAAGAGACTCTAGAGAATATATTCTGCATGTATCATTGATCTCCATCCATAGGAGTGTGGGTCTCCTTGCTTGGGCACTTGAACAAGCTTGACCTCTGATTTGTACAGTTCATTGTCTCCATATAGGGAACCAAGAACATGAAGAAGCCTTTTTATACACCTGCATAATAAATAAGCTTTTACAATAAGATACATTGCCAACTTCAAGGAGCCATAGATACTAGAGAAAGGTGCTTTGAATGTTTACTTACTACAGGCCTAACTCAGGATGTGATCTTGGTACTGAATTAAGAGTCCACATGATTTTCTTATCCAATTCTATAATGGCAAGGCTCCAATGGTTCTTGTAAAAGCAAAAATATCTAAAACTAAGGCATCCCCTATCTATTAGATGTATATAACTAACAAGATAGAGGAGTAACATACCCTCATTCGTATGGAAAAATTAATACGGTAACCTCCATCATGTTCAAATAGGTGAACCACTTTTGAATCTCTTGCTGGGAAGTACTCCTTCTTTATAGCAGTGGTGCGAGCTGAGAGTTGAGAATAAACACCTTAGAGTGGCTCTCATGCAAAAACTGGCACTTTATTAAACTGCAAAAACAAGGGTAACTCATTGAGGAAAAAGGGAAGAACTAAAGACGGAACTACCATATCATCAGAAATGCAATTCGGTTACCTAACTTTAAACAGACGTATAGGATAGTATCTGTGATATGTGATGTCCTCTTCTCCATCAAAGTTCTAACATCCACGATGTCAAGAGAGAGCTGTTGCTCATCATCTTCCATATTCACGAAGATAAAAATGCCCCTCTACAAGCTTAGTATCTCCAAGTTGATTGGCTCCAACTCTTCTATTTCTTTGATGTATTGTTCGTGGAGATTCTTTGGGTTTGATTTTACTTGTTGATCCTTGTCTTTTCTTACCTTCTGCTCTTCCTCCTGTCTGGCATCCTGTTTTGCCTTGGCTCTTATGTTAATATCATGTGTAATATCTACAATTTTTATTTTATCTTGAGGAGCTCTTGCTGGTGGAATCATGAGGATGTTTTTCATTTTTGGGTCTATAATCTCTGCACGATGTAGAAGCTTCTCATACCTCCACCTAAGTCTCTTCAGTGTCTCACTATCCTAGGGCATTATAGTCATCCTATGTGTGTGGCACACACAACACACAGGTCATTGAAGTACTCTACAAGAAAGTCTTCAGCAGAAGCCTCCTGTAGATAGAGCAAGGATGTCCTCTTCCACCTTGCGGATAGGCTCTAGTTCTCACATATAGACCTACATACCCGCTAGAACAGGAGCTTGGGAACACATAACTCCACACAATTTTGCACCTTCCTGATCTAGAATGTAGTTATGTGAGAATCTCCTTGTTCTGGCCTGTTTCAGAATATGAATAGGTTTTCCTTTCCTTGGCTTCTTTTGAGAGGTAGCCTTTGCTGCTAATCCCCCTTACCCTGTCTCCTTGTAGTGGCCTTTGTTCTCGCCATGATCTACCAATCAGCCTGGTAGAAAGAGATATAAAATCAACCTCTCTCTCTCTCTCTCTCTCTCTCTCTCTCTCTCTCTCTCTCTATGTGTAAGTGTGTGTGTGTGAATGTGAATGTGCGTGCGTGCATGTGTGTGAATGTGAATGTGCGTGCATGCGTGTGTGTGTGTGTGTGTGCGTGCGTGTGTGTTTTTGTATGTCCAGTGTGTTAGACTGCACCAGCGAGGCCTCTGTAATGATAATTGTGATTTGGCACGATATCAAACAAGCGTTAGACATGCAAGCGCTATATTGCACCAAATCGTAAAAATACCTCTGTGTGTGTGTGTGTGTGTGTACGTGTTTGCGGTTTGGCGTGAGAGAGCTCTTCAGTTTGGCTTCAAAGCACCTTATTGCGCCAAATTGTAAAAACATCGCACACACACTGTGTGTGTGTGTGTGTGTGTGTGTGTGTGTGTATTTAGCATTACTAGATGTGTATGTCTGTATTGTATGTGTTTCTCCTTGTGTGTGTGTGTGTGTGTGTGTCCCATTGTGTGCATGCTCATGAGTGTGTGTGTCTCTGTGTGTTTTCGCATGAGTGTGTGTGTGTGTGTGCAAGCGTGCATGAGTGTGTGCAAGAGAAACACATACCAAAGCTATCCGTGACTTGATGGATCGCCCAAACGAGCTTGTTCAACAGTGAGTAAAACAGCAGCAACAGTAGAGCTGCTAAAACCTGCAACATCCTCAATAGATCCTACATCCATAGAACTTGGACGTACATCCATACCTTGCACAATGTTCCACACTCCTTTTGCAACCAAAACATGCTGCATCATGTATGCCCAATGTGGGTAGTTGCTATCTCCATCCAATTTGTCATCAGAGCAGCAGAGACAACATGCAAAATACATCATTTGCTGTTTATCAACCATGGCCACTGATTGAAACTGATGCAAAAGTTGCCTGTAATGAAGCAAAGACTGAACAAAAAACAACTCATGCTATGTAGCATGGTCCACAATAGTATACATATGCTTGTTTTGTAAAAAACTGCACTGTCGAAATTTCTACACAAAATGATGAAAACACCTGTACAGAACTTGTAATGCAAAAACGGAGCCCAAAACAACCTCAGTTGCAATTTTTGAGAACGCAAAGCCCTACAAGCTATCTCTGCAGAGTATAGGGACTTGCAAGCGCTCATGAAAGCTCACCTCAATCGGAGAACGTGAGTCGGAGGGTGCTAGCGGCGTAGCCCTGGGAGAGCCGATGCTTGCTTTGATACCAATTGTTGGAATTAGGGTTATAGGAAAGCACACAAAGCTTGGAGAAGAAGAAGCAAGAATATATACAACACACAATGTATTAGATTGTGTCAATGTACAAAGATAAATTAGCCCTAGAATAATGGGCGTATATACAAGCCGGGGGAAAAAACCTCCTAAGGAGGGAAAAAGTACCCCGGTGGTCCTAAGTGTGTTCACACACATCACTACCTATATATATGGCAACAAGAACGCATAGTAGAGCATGGAGCTCTCTTAGATAAGTATATTCTCTCTCTCTCTCTCTCTCTCTCTCTCTCTCATGGGCTTTATTTGTTTGTATCTAGTTTGAAGCCCCGAGTAGGGTGCTTCTTCCCTCTCACACAACTATATTCTCTCTTTTCTCTCTCCCCACACACACACAAGGTAAGTCTCTCTCTCTCTCTCTCTCTCTCTCTCTCTCTCTCTCACACACACACACACACACACACACACACACACACACACAAGCACCCCCCATCGGCTAGCTAATGAGAGAAGCAGTTGCCTCCACGTTTCAACCTGCATATGCAAGTTAACAAATCCTATGTGAGAGAGAGAATATAGCTATGTGAGAGGGAAGAAGCACCCTCCAGGGGGTTTTCAAATTGCATGCAAGCAAATAAAGCCCATGAGAGAGAGAGAGAGAGAGAGAGAGAGAGAGAGAGAGAGAGAGAGAGAGAGAGAGAGAGAGAGAACTCTAGGGTAGAGTAGATTCCAAATGTCCAAACTCTGCTCACTTCTAAGTTGATTTGAAATACAACCAATAGCCTGTATAAAGGATGAGCTATCTCTGCATAGTTATTACCGACTTACAAAACTAATAGGATAGTCCAATTTGTGTTCCCAAGGCTATGCTAGAACACATCCAATTACAAAATTGGAGGCATCAATGTGCACATGGAAGATAATATCCGAGTTAGGTGCTTTACAGCATAAAACATTGCAAACCCTTCACGCTCTCAGTGTGGTAGTATAATTTATTTCAGCCTCGTCTAGTTATTACCAACTTGCAAAATAATAGGATAGTCCAATTTGTGTTCCCATGGCTATGCTAGAGCACATCCAATTACAAAATTGGAGGCATCAATGTGCACATGAAAGATGATATCCAAGTTAGGTGTGCTCGCAAAATCGAAGCACTTTGCTTCAACATGTCATAAGCTTGTTTGTGACTCTCCTCATTCCATACAAATAAAACCAATAGCATGTATCTTTAAAGCACAAGCTATCTCTGCATAGAAAAGAATAAATCAGTAATAGTAGTCGACATGGCCCTTGAATCTCTAGACTCACTTACAGTTTATTACTATGGGTAATTCTAAGATGACCTTGATTTTTCTCTCATCAAGGGAAATCCCATTTTTGGACACTATATACCCAAGAATAACTTTGTACTTCACCCAAAATTGACATTTGTAAGGTTTTAAGGATATGCAATAAAATCGACATCTTTCAAACACCCTTTTTAGGCATACTAGGTGCTCTTTCCAAGACAAATGAATTCACAAATCATCCAAGAAATCTTTAAGAAACTTTCTTAAAGTAATAAGTCCTTAAAAGTAGTATTCATAAGTCTTTGGTATGTGGCTGGTGTGTTGGTTAGACCGAATGGCATAACTCTGTAAGCATACACACCATGCTTAGTAACAAAAGTTGTTTTTGCTTGGTCCTTAGGTGCAATCAAAATTTGATTGTAGCTTGAGTATCCATCCAAAAAACTATAAGCCTCCTTGCATGCAACTCGTTCAAGAACATGTTTTGAATATGACAAGGAGTAGTGCTCCCTACGTATGGCAGCATTCACTTTCTTGAGATCTCTAAGTTTTCCATTCTTCTTGGGCACAACCACAATGGGTGAGACCCATTCTGAGTGTTCAATCTCATAGATGAATCCACACTTAATGCGTTTATCAATATCTTCCTTAATAATGCTTGCATTTTTGGGATTCATTGGATAGGGTCACTATTGGACTGGTTTAGCACATGGGGATGGTGTGTTGTACTACCTCTGCAGGAACTCCCTTCATGTCATGGTATGTCCATGCAAAGCAATCCCTATAATCCTTTAGGAGAGAAATGATCTCAACCTCCTCTTCCTTTGCTGAGGTCTTTAGCAATGTAAAGGTATCCTTCTTGCATGTGAATCAATATTGTAATATAATAGAATTGATCATGGTACCTGGTTGATGCTGAAAAGTCCACCACTACCCATAGGATGTACATGCTTTCAAACCTTAGCTTATGGAAAGCTATTTCGATCCTTAAGTGAAAGGCTAAATCACTTAGGTAGTATTATACATGATTTCTTGCTAATTACATGTTAATCAACATAATGATTATCCCGAAGCAGCTTTATGGTCACTCCATTTTAATTGGTATCAAAGCCCTTGGCTTAAATCCTTAATTAGGGAGTGATTAGATGATAATCATTTTTGAATTATTCTTTTAAATCCAATTTTCATATTACATTTTTTTTCATGAGTGATAATCATTTTTAAATTACTATTAATCTAATTTTTCAAAATGCATTTTCTTGATCATGATTAGTGATAATCATTTTTGAACTACCATTAATCTAATTTTTCAAAATGCATTTTCTTGATCATGATTAGTGTTAATCATTCTCGGATTAAGAATTTTCACAGCTTTTAAAATGCATTTTATTGATTTTCTTGTATTTCTTGATGTTCTTGAAAATCTTCTTGATTTTCTTGAATTTTGGAGAATTTTTGCATGAATTAGAATCTATTTTCATCAAATCTTCACATAAACCCTAGTTTCCTACTATCATTTACAAGATCCTTTAAGTTCTTTGCATTTTTTGTTGGGAGATTCTTGATTGCTGTGCAGTTTTGGTGAAAGATTCATCAAGAAAGCTACTAGTTTTCAAGATATTAGAGACAAATTACAAATGTTGCAGGTTTTGGTGGAATTTTCAACATCGACCACCGACAAATTGAGGATCCATTGTAGAGTTATTCCAATTTCCTTACAGATTTGAGTACAAAATTCAATATCAGCGCAGTGCTATTGTTCAGATTACAATTCTATGCAAATTATAGTTTTGTGTAGATTATTATAGAGCCATTGTCAAGATTTACATTTCTATTTTAGATTTGAATAAGTTTATGTTGCAGAATTGTGAAGATTTCTAAGCAAAATACAGATTCAAGAAAATATTATGTACTGTGAAGCTTTGAAGAATCTTAGTGCAAATTTGTCAAGTTTACAAGGATTTCAAACAGCATCATAAACAATTTCATCAACATTGAAGGATTTCTGCAATTTCAAGAAAATCTTGGTCCCAACTTCAACATTATTGGCCAAGATCAACATACAACAGCAATAGCTCAGCAATAACAAAACCAAGAAAGTCATTAAGTTTTAGCTCTATTGCTCTTCTGCAAGCATTCTCAAGGCTATTGATCAATAAAATTCATCTATCATACTGAAAATGCAACATGCATGTTGACATGGTGAAAGATTTGATGTTTGGACACATGCTAAAGCTGTGCAAAATACTGTAAAACTAGTACAATCCCTCTCATATTTGAATTGAGACCAATGGTTAGGCGAATGTGCTTCCATTATACCAAGGGATTCTAGTTTTCCATTCATAATATTGAAGAGTAGCATGCAAAGCATAGTGCAAGTGATAATAAGAGGCTGAGTTATATAGGCTACTAGCCATTAAAGGACACAGATGACATGCATGCTGCTAGGTTAGATGCAGATTGATGTTCTTATAGAGAAGAGCTATTAGGAAACAATTGTAAGCATGAGAAGAGCTTTTAGGAAACAGTTATGGTTGCAAACTTAACAAGTTTGTGTGCAATACTTACTTTGACAAGTACAAGTGAAGTCAATGTCAAAAGCAAACATATCAAGTCTGAAGAGAACCAAGAGATTTTGGCTTGCAGTAACACCAAGGTTCGACAATACTTGAGAGAGCTTAGCAGGCACAGGGTCACAGCTACAAAGAGAAGGCTTATTGACCAGTTTATGAGTGCAGAGTACAACAGCAAGCTGTAAATAGAAGGATCATTGATCATCATCGATCTCTTACAAAGCTCTGAGCCTTTTTGGCAAACTGATCCACATTCTAGGCCTTTGAGAAGCAAAACCCAACCACAACTACTACAAGCTGGAGCAAAAACGCTAAGGTTGCCTCTTCTTAATAAAATGCACAGTAGAGAAGAGAGCCTTCAACGGTAGCTTCAGAAGTAACACATGCTCAGCTACTTTCAAGTAGTTTTGACCGTGATCTAGTAGACTATAGATTTGGTGATCCTATCCGGAGGCCTTTGGCAAGAACATTGCCTTGGAGTGAGTGATGGATCTACTTCCTGGGGGTGCACAGTAGTCAGAGCTCTCTAACCTCTCTTCTGGAATTATATCTTAGCCAAAGCCCTCCAACCTCTCCGTGAAGCAGCACAGAGTGCATCATCACCCCTTCTCCAGCGACCGAGCGGGCTCTACTGCTATGATCTTCATTGTAGTTGGCTTCACTTTAGCATAGAGCAGCCTCTCTCTGCTGCTCATGGTGGCTAATCTCATACAAATCTCTCTAGGGAAACCTTATGTAGCAGTAACACGTGTTGATCAGTCTTGGAAAACCCTATAACTATTATAGCATATGACCAAAAGCTACTGTGAAGATCGCACAAAACAACCCACTTCTGTAGGCATTTTTAAGGTGTTTCTCTTGTTCTCTTTCTTTGTTTAGGGTTTAGGAGAGTGCTTCATTGGTAGCAGGCCTCAAAGCCTCAATGAGCAGGGAGGAGTTCTCAAGGAGCAAGGAGGAGTTCTCAAGGAGCTCTTAGCCATCCTTGCTCCTCTCAGAGCCATTACATTAGCAGAGCACTTTGTTGTGGAGCTAAATCTGCAAAAGGAGGATTTGGGCCACTTCACACACACACAAACCACTTGGTGTATTGGGGATTCATCATATGTAACATAGTTTTGAGTGTTGTGGGTTTCTTTTATTCTCATTTGGAGTGTGGACCATCATTTATGGTGGGATCTAGTGCATTGTGGGAAGCGTTCATACAATTTCGTGCTTTTATTAGTGTTTGTTCACGTGTATTAGTGCATTGTGGACACTTTTTTGGGAGTTTATACATCCACCTTGTTGTGTAAGGATCCACACATTTGGTGTTTCTGAGACTTGACTATGATCATGGATTTTGATACATCATGGGAGATGGTGGTTTGGGTTATGGGCGAGATTCCCTTATGAGTTCACCAGAGGCATGACTTATGATTAGTTTCGACATGGATGGATGATGTGTGAAGATGTTGATGATGTACATGTAGATATGGATGGTACATGGCAAATGATGGATCGTGATTATTAGAAGCATCCTATGAGTCATGGTGTGACAAGATGGAGTCTTTCCACGACATGTGTAGTGCATGTTTACACATATGGCACCATCACAGTGGTGTTCGCATGGGCCTCAATACCTTCTACGACTCACCCCCGACATCGACTAGCCATCTTCTCATTGATTCTCATTTACTTAGACTAACTCATTCGTTGTATATTATGATGGGGATGATGGATGATGTTGTATTGTACACGTATACACATATGATGACATTGATGTATCACACACACATGCTCATGATCATAGTGATATACATGCACATGATGTCACTAACACATATGCACATGATGATGATATATGTGATAGTGATGTGTGTGAGTCAGATCATGTGGGCATGATCTCAAGGGTAGAGATGGCAGTGAGCGTAGTGAGCATCGACATTTCTGAACCTATCATCTTCCCTACTGATCATGTGGATACTCTAGTTGATTGTGGTGACATTCTAGAGGGGATAGTGTACATTTGATTAGTGATGTATCCATTAGCACACTTGAGGTTAGTGATACTCTGCATACGAGTGACAGAGACACCTATGAGCATAGACTTGAGTTCCTAGTGTAGGCTATTCTTCTAGGATTTCTATTTGTGTAGATATCATTATGACCACTACTAGTATTCATAGCATTCCTGGCATCATTTGTGTGGTTAAAGTTCATGTATTTGAGCAGTCAAGGATAGTGCATAAGAGTAGTGATGATTTCATTCATGTGAGACATTGTAGTAGGATTATGCATATTGATCATTTCCATAGTGGATCATATGGCATAGATCTTGAGATACTTGCATTTGATCTAGACATCTTCTTAGATCCTATATTGTTGGAGATAGATTTATCATGGGATATAGGTCACATAGGGGCATTATTGATGGGAGAGATAGACCATGTTTATGAGGATGACCTTGGATTTCCTTGGGGATGCCATAGATGATGATTTAGGAGATGATACCATTAATCTTTCATGTGAGGATACCTATTCATTCTTTAGTGAATGATGCTGATGATTATATTAATATCCTAAATCATCATACACACAGAGGGTTTTTCACATGAGGAGGTAGTGCATGGTTTGGCTCATGCCCACATTAGGACATTTTGGAGGTCATTCGTAGGGCCTTGTAAGAAAATGGTCGATTCTTATTTTCTCTCTTTAGAAAAAATCTTGAAATATTAAAATAAAGAGAATGTAAAAGTCATAAAAGTGTAGTCTCTGAGCTAGAGGGGTAAATTTTCTCCAAGGTAGCTACCGTCTTAAAGTTTGTTGGAACCTTATTTGAAATGATACATTCAAAACTGCAAGAATAAGGTTATTTCAGGGAAGACAGTTTGGAGGGAATTAGAACCTTCATCTCCAATTTCAAAAGACAAATACAAGCCTTCTCTCACCATAACCAGTCCTATTCTTTCACTCTACATCATATAGTATACTTACTCATTCCTAGAACACTACAATGTACACACTCATTCTATTGAAGAGTCCAATCATGAAAGCATTAAGATTAAGTACCATCTGCACATTGATCTAGATAGTGCGTATGCGCCCATTCAAAAACGCAGAAGTGGACAACTATTGCTTTCATTAGATGTTAAAGATCATATGAGGTTGTCCAGGAAGCAACACATAGACCTTTGGTGTGATGGCTCCATCTACTATTGACCCCTATACTGCTTCACATCCTCCCTTTTCAAATCCCACAACTCTGTTACGTTTTGCAGGTGATGGCACCACAGCCTTACTAGGATATTGCAAGTCAATTTCTTACATACAAGAAAGAGAAAGGCATTATTCACAACACTTAGCAAATGAGCTTCTTGGCTTGTCTGGTGAATGCAAGACACACAAAGTTAGATTGGAAAAACAAGAATGTCAAATCAATAAACTAAGAAGTGACCTCCGCAAATATAGAGAAAAAGACACAATCATTGGATATGGTGCATACGAAAAAGAAAGCTTAAAAATGTCAAGAACTTGAGGCTCGGTTCTGGAGGCCTGAAGAAGAGAATCCAAGCCATAAGGTAAGATTACACTGAATGCATTCCCATTCACATGTCTTTTATGTTAGCAATTAATATTATTTTATTTGTTGGGCTTCTTTGGGATTTATATGTTCTCTACGTTAGTAATGAGTAGTGCTGTATTTGTAGGGTTGTCATACATCCTGACAAAGAGAATATTAATCCCAATCTCAATACAGCAAAGCAACTAAAACCATTTGTGACATCAAGAATGGCAAGAGAAATGATAAAAGAGAAGAAGTTCAAGGTGGTTCAACGAGATATAGTGGAAGAATTTGTAACCAACAATACAGTTTCAGTTGCAGATATTCAATACGCCATGGATTCAAGTGGAGTCAGTTGTAAGGGTTAAAGTGCCATCCAGAAGTCAATGTCATCCCTCCTTAAGGCCAAAGGCATTAAAGCAAAGCTACTTCCAACACCTACAAAAGTTTGGAGACATAGGGAGGAATTAAACATAGAACAGACAGCTTCACTATATTGGTCACTCATACCACATTGTAGGAGAGTTTAAGGGAGAAGGTGTGCCCAACATATTCTACAATGAACACAACAATATATTCATGGACTTGGAGATCTTGCAAAAGAGAATGGTGGAGTTCTATGATATTACATTTGAGGAGGTACGAGGTGTACTTCAGTTTGTCATCACGCTTGATGAGTGCGAGATTATCAAGGAGAAAAAGACGGAAAGGGTCACAATAACACTTATGAATAGGGCTCTTTGTAATCTATCTCTCTCTGACTATCTCTAAATCTCTCTCTATTACTCTCTCTCTCTCTCTCTCTCTCTCTCTCTCTCTCTCTCTCTCGTTGTGGGTTTACTGTATGTTTGTGTCTGTGTTGTATATGGTTCTGTGTGTGTGTGTGTGTGTGTGTGTGTGTGTGGATGTGAGATAAGTGTATATGTATGTGTTTGTAAGTGTGTGCAATTTGGATATCGCATGCAACTGCACAAACTTCTCTCTCTCTCTCTCTCTCTCTCTCTCTCTCTCTCTCTCTCTCTCTCTCTCTCTCTCTCTCTCTCTCTCTCTCTATGAGTGTACTGTATGTGTGTGTCTGTGTTATACATGGTTCACTCTATGTGTGTGGGTGTGTGTGAGAGAGAGAGAGAGAAATAGATTGTGTCTGTTTGTTCCTACATGTCTCTGTGTCCATGTGTGTGTCTGTGTTATACATGGTTCACTCTATGTGTGTGTGTATGTGTGAGAGAGAGAGAGAGAAATAGATTGTGTCTGTTTGTTCCTACATGTCTCTGTGTCCATGTGTGTGTGTGTGTGTGTGTGTGAAAGATTGTGTCTGTTTGTGCATGCATGTCTGTGTGTCTGGGTATCTGAGTGTGTGTGTGTGTGTGTGTGTGTGAAAGATTTGTCTGTTTGTGCATGCATGTCTGTGTGTCTACGTATCTGAGTGTGTGTGTGTTTGAAAGATTGTGTCTGTCTATGCATGTCTGTCTGTGTGTTTGCATATCTGAGTGTGTGTGTGTGTGTGTGAGAGAGAGAAAGAGAGAGAGAGAAAGAGAGAGAGAGAGAGGAGCAAGCAAACTTACATGTTGCCATTTGCTTTCTGGTTATGTGGGCATGGATGCTGGACTCTCTTTTTGTCTGTCGCTCGCTGGAATATCTCTTTGTCTGTGGGTTCCTGATAGATCGGGATACTCTCTCTCTCTCTCTCTCTCTCTCTCTCTCTCTCTCTCTCTCTCTCTCAAATACGAGAACCGTCAATAGTGGCATGATAATTAAATAACTTTAAACGAGCCCACATGTGTAGTAATAATGGACATGTGTGATGTTGACAATTGACACGTGGGGTTTGTGAATATTAAAAATAACTCTTTTTTTATTCTATTTGTAACGGTGTGCTTGAGAGCGAGAGAGATAGAGATAGAGATAGATCCATCAAGCGCACGACAGCGATCCATCAAGCCAACTATGCACACCTGCTGCTGTTGTTTTGGTGCTAGGCAGGATAGATATGTGCCACCACATGCTAGAGTGACAGGTGTTCAGAGTGATCCGCAGGCATTGCGGAGATCCCAAAGAGTCAGATATCCCGTTGATAGGTTGACATATCGAGATTTTGCTATGTATTATGCATATATGACATCTATGGTGAAGCATGTGGAACCTACATGCTATACAGAGGCTATTGGAAAGCATGTATGGGAGAAAGCAATGGATGTTGAGATGGACGCATTGGTTCATCATGCTATACAGAGGCTATTGGAAAGCATGTATGGGAGAAAGCAATGGATGTTGAGATGGACGCATTGGTTCATAATGCATTATACATGGATGTTGAGATGGACGCATTGGTTCATAATGCATTATACATGGGATTTGGTTGCATTACCACAGGATAAAAATGTCATTAGTTGTAAATGGGTTTACAAAGTGAAGTGCAAATCTGATGGTTCCATTGAAAGACATAAAGCAAGACTGGTAGCTAAGGGTTATGCACAAACCCAAGGTTTGGACTATGATGAAACGTTTAGTCCAGTGGCAAAGATGGGAACAGTAAGAGCAGTCATTGCTATGGCTGCAGTAATGGATGGAAAATGCATCAACAAATGGATGTCAAAAATGCATTTCTAAATGGCGATCTTCAAGAGGAAGTGTATATGGCACAGCCAGAAGGGTATGTACACCCAAGATATCCCACTCATGTATGCAGATTGAAAAAGGCATTATATGGTTTGAAACAAGCACCTCGTGCTTGGAGTGATAAGATGAGCAGATATCTTATCTCTCTTGGTTTTCAGGTTTCTATAGCAGATTCTTCACTCTATGTGAAGAAGACAGATCATGGGATTGTTTTACTTGTCATCTATGTGGATGACTTGATTATCACAGGTGATCATGGTACAGATGTGATGCATGTCAAGAAAGAATTGAGTGGGCAATTTGACATGAAAGACCTTGGTGAGTTGAGATACTTTCTTGGAATGAAGTGATCAAAGACCATGTAGGTACATGGTTAGTACAATGCCAAAATGCATTGGATATGTTGGCAAAATATGGCATGACAGGGTGTAAGCCTATGAGTACACCTTTGGAGCAAAATGTGAAGTTGCGGGCTGATTATGGTGATGAGGAGTTGGATGATCCATCTATGTACAGAAAGATGGTTGGTAGTCTCATTTACATGACTATCACACGCCCGGATTTGAGTTATGCTATGGGGCTAGTAAGCCAGTTTATGCAAAGCTCCAAAAAACCTCATTTGGATGCAGTGAGATGCATTATGCGATATGTAAAGACCACTGCACATTATGGTCTTCTATATGAGAGTGGTAAAGGCTTAGATATACATGGCTACATAGATGCTGATTGGGCAGGTAGCTCATATGACAGGAGGTCTACTAGTGGTTATGCTTTTACACTTGGAAGTGCCGTGGTGAGTTGGAGTAGCAAGAAGCAACCTACAGTTGCTTTATCTAGTATAGAGGCTGAATACAGAGGTACAGCCATTGCTACTTGTGAGGCAGTATGGTTAAAGAATCTCTTGGCAGATTTGGGTGAGCCTATTGATGGCAAAGTTGTCATTCATTTGTGACAACATGAGTAGTATATAGTTGGCCAAGAATCCAGTGTTTCATGCGAGGACCAAACACATAGAGGTCCATTATCACTTTGTCAGAGAGAAAGTGCTGGATGGTACAGTTGATCTACAGTATGTGAAGACTGATGAGCAGGTGGCTGACATCTTTATAAAGCCACTTAGCAGGGAGAAGTTTGAGTACTTCCGTACTATGTTGGGAGTACATGGGATGAGCTTGAGGGGGAGTGTTGAGAGCCTTGATATCCCAAGCTCATCTACATCTTCATCGACAGTACATCATGAGCTTGAGAGGGGCTATTGAGATTCAAGCTCGATGTCAGTGTGAGCTGCTATGTGCTGGCATGTTAGGTAGGAACATGTGTGAGACATAAATGACTGCGTCCAACTGGTCATAGTGTGTGGACATTAGCTAGGGTTAGATGTGTGTGGACACAACTCATAGTGTTTTGTGTGTATTATGGATTATGGCTTTATGCATTGTGTGAGAAGGGAGATGGCTTCCCTCGATGGTTAGGGTTTACAATATACATTAGGGTTTGCTCCTGTGTACGTGTCTCCTCCCCCTCTACTGTTCTTTCAACACTTAGCAAGTGTGTCCAACTGTGCACCTTCCTAATGGCTCAGTAACACGTGCCTTTCTAAAGGATTAGTTATGTACACATAGCAAACGTCAATTCTCTCTATGCAGTAAGCGTAGAACTTCAACCAGCAAGCACAGAGCGGCGCAACACTCATCAGCGTCGACACTGTTCATCGTGCATAAGGTTTGATTAGTTGGCTAGCAAAAAACAAAAAAAATGTTCGTCAAGCTTCATCTCCTCAGTTTGAGGCTCACCTTCATCATTTTTATTACACATGCAAGCCTCAAAGCCTCAATGAGCAGGGAGGAGTTCTCAAGGAGCTCTCAGCCACACCACCATTACATTAGCAGAGCACTTTGTTGTGGAGCTAAAGCTACAAAAGGAGGATTTGGGCCACTTCACACACACACACACAAACAACTTGGTCTATTAGGGATTTATCATATGTAATATAGTTTTGTGTGTTGTGGGTTTCTTTTATTCTCATTTGGAGTGTGGACCATCGCATTGGAGAAGGTGCTATCAGAAATTGGACTACATGGAGGTAATGTCCAGATTCTAAAGGACACTAATGTCATCAAATAAAAAGGAAATTCCAGTGAACCCTCCATTAGAGGTGTTAAGGCAAGAAGATTTCTTTCCAAGCCAATGAATAATCAACAACACAAACTTACAAAGTTAGGAAATCAATATACAACAACCTACACAAATCGAATCGAATACCAACATTGGAAAAAGCTTCATAACGCAGTGAAAGACCATGAAGGTGCTTCAAGGAATGTCAAAGCAGATGTTTGGTGTTCAATTGATACTCTGTTCTAAATGTGTGAGAAAGTCAACTACTCCCAGCAAGACAAAAAAAGCTTTCAAGACAACTTACAAGCGTTCAAAGCTGCTTGGACTGACACCAACATTACACACTACATATGGTATGTTTCTAGCTAGCAATCGATACTAACTTGCATTGTATGTTTTCTCATGTAGCATATTCTCTACAACCACATGCCTTACTTTATCACAAGTACGGAGATCCTAGCGTTTGGAACACACAAGGACTCGAGAAATCACACTATATGGCGGCCCGAAATGCATATTTCAGGCACACACAACATGGTGGTGGAAAAAGTAAGGCAGACAGTCTACAAGAAGTGTTCCAATGGTTCTATAGAAGGATACTACAAACAACTACATAAAAAAGAAACCTTGAGGTCATCCAAAATGATGTAGACACTTAGACATATGGAAAGGAAGAGATTGAAGCGTTCTGAAGCATTTAAAAACTCAAATGCCATAGAAGCACAAAATAAATGGAGAGAACAAAAGATTTTTATTAATCATCGTTGGACAGATAGATGTAACACATAAGTCTTTTACAATGTATCTTTCCATTCTAATGACTTTGGCAATTCCAGTGAATCTGGCTTTCGTTTATACCTTAGCAAACGGTGTTTGCCATACTCTTCTAGTTTCTCTAGGTTCTCTATGCCTAGAGACAATGCTACTGTAGCATATGTATGAAAGTAACCCCTTCGATTGCCGGCATAACCATGGTAGCATCCAAAAATTTCTAAGGCACTAGACTTCTCTATCAAAATAATCTTCTCATAACTCTTGGGAATAATCATTGCACCTAGGAACAGGGACAATGTCTTGAATACAAAATTTGTAACTTTCCCTTCTTGGCTCCTCATGGCATTATGGTAGACTATAATCTTTGTTGTAGGCAATCTGCTTAGATACTGAGAGAGAGCTACATCTCGGCCACAATATCCCTTTTATGGTGTTGCAAAAATTTATCTCTGACTTCAAATGTACTCTGCAAAACAAAATAATTAAGGAAACATAAGTCTACATATCAAATTCACACACACACACACACACACACACACACACATAGAGACACATATACATAAAGAGAGAGAGAGAGAGAGAGAGAGAGAGAGAGAGAGAGAGAGAGAGAGAGAGAGAGAGAGAGAGAGAGAGAGAGCCTGAGTCTCATCTCACGAATAGTTGGTCTTGCCAAAGGTTAATAGAACTTTTAGTATCTTCTCCTACTTTGTTCATAAACTCCTTTGTGGAGTCATTCAACTTATCAAAGCCATATTTGGCTTGCAGCTCCATGAAGGTTTTATCATCTGGCACAAATCCATCCTTTTTGAATTTATGTTCTTTTCCCAAACAAATACTAAGACACTCTTTACTATTATAATTTTCCTCCAATGCTAAGTCATCTGCATCATCTTCCGAGACAAAACCACTACCCTCTTCCAGAAAATTGGCAACAGATAAAGAAAAATCTTCCCTCAGGCTGAAAATATTCTGAATGTCAGCCAATAGTACATAACTATTGTTATCAATAACAAATTTTGGCAGCATTGGCAATACTAGACCACACTGCTTCACTTTGAAGAGATCTACATCCAATGGTCTATGTATTGTTGATGTCTTTAGAGCAACAATATCCATCGACTTTGAATCCTCTTCCTCTTGTACTAACTCAATATCTTCCTCAAGTTCTGCCTCCTCGGAGGGTAATCTATCTTTTCGGGGAATTTCATCTTGGATAGTACCTTCATAAAATAGTTCTTCACCCATTTCAGGAAGGTCTTTATAGAGACATTGCAGGTAGCAGAGGAATCCAAATGGCTCATATAACAGCCTGCAAACAACTTAAGTGCAAGGTACACCAAGAAGGCTTGTAGGAAGATGGTAGTTCTTGGTACTTCTTGTATAGAAAACTGTTTGCCTTCCTGCTTAGTGCACAATCCAACAAGTGTATGTAAGCCGGATAATTTAGCAGAGTAGCCTTCCTTTGGATACTAATTTTTTGAAATCTTCCCTGTGTTTCGATAGGTACTCTGCATGCTGATGCAAAATGGACTCCACTTGCAAAGGCTTATTAAACATCTCTCTAATAATGTGAAAGTCTTCAGTAGCTCCCGTGTTACAGACAAAATCGAAGAGTTTCTCATCAATTAGAGCTAGATTCTTGCTCTCGTAAAAATCTTCCTTCTCTTCAATGCTAAGATGTTGCTCCTTCTTCTTCTGCTTCTTCCTCTTTGGCATCTCTTCAATAGCCTCTGTTGAGAAATCGAAATCCCTCTTAACACAGAGACTCTGGTGCGAGCAAGTCTCTTAGAAAGGGACACTAGACTAAGAACACCTGCTTTCTCTTGTTCATCTGCCTCTGCATCCTTGTCTTCTAAATGGGGTTCTTCATCACTATGATCTTTTACGAAGTAAACGGGGTAACTTGATTCTCTCGGCTCCACAGTTGGAAACCCTTGATCTTCTGTCTGTCCTCCTCACAAGATGTGGCTCATCTATCCTTGCCATAACTTCTGTAGGGTTGTCAGTGGTGAAGTCAATAGATATTTTCTTTGTGCTCATCAATAGCTTTGCAGACTTCATTCGTATGTCGCTCCTATCCGCAGGACTAAACTCAAGATCTAGCGCAGTGACTCCCCACTTAAGCTTTCTTTTTTCTGAGAAGTAAGACACTAGCATGAATTAGTTATGTGTGTGTGTATGTGTTTGCGATTTGGCACAAGAGAGCTCTTCAGTTTGGCTTCAAAGCACCTTATTGCACCAAATCGTAAAAACATCGCGCGCGCGCACACACACACACACACTGTGAGTGTGTGTGTGCACGTGCATGAGTGTGTGCAAGAGAAACACATACCAAAGCTATCGGTGGCTTGATGGATAGCTATCGTGCTCGATGGATCTATCTCTATCTCTGTCTTTGTCTCTCTCTCTCTCAGGCACACCGTTACAAATGGAATTACAAATGGAATAAAAAAAGAGTTGTTTTTAATATTCACAAACCTCACGTGTCAATTGTGAACATCACACGTGTCCATTATTACTACACACGTGGGCTCGTTTAAAGTTTTTTAATCCTCATGCCACTATTGACGGTTCTTGTATTTGAGAGAGAGAGAGAGAGAGAGAGAGAGAGAGAGAGAGAGAGAGAGAGAGAGAGTATCTCGATTTTTCAAGAACCCACAGACAGAGAGAGATTCTAGCAACAGACAAAAAGAGAGCATCCACGCCCACGTAACCAAAAAGCAAATGGCAACATGTAAGTTTGCTTGCTCCTCTCTCTCTCTCTCTCTCTCTCACACACACACACACACACACACACACACACACTCAAATACGCAGACACACAGACATGCATGCACAGACGGACACAATCTTTCAAACACACACACAAACACACACACTCAGATACGTAGACACACAGACATGCATGCACAGACAAATAAATCTTTCACACACACACACACAAACACACACACACACTCAGATACCCAGACACAGACATGCATGCACAAATAGACACAATCTTTCACACACACACACACACACACACACACACACACACACACATGGACACATAGACATGCAGGAACAAACAGACACAATCTTTCTCTCTCTCTCTCTCTCTCTCTCTCTCTCTCTCACACACACACACACACACACACAGGGTAAGGGGCCTGGATTAGCAGCAAAGGATGCCTCTCAAAAGAAGCCAAGGAAAGGAAAACCTATTCATATTCTGAAACAGGCCAGAACAAGGAGATTCTCACAGAACTTCTACATTGTGGTGAAGAAGATCAGGAAGGCACAGAATTGTGTGGAGTTATGTATTCCCAAACTCCTGTTCCAGTGGTGGGTGTGTAGGTCTATATGTGAGAATTGGAGCCTATCCGCAAGGTGGAAGAGGACAGCCTTGCTCTGTCTATAGGAGGCTTCTGCTAAAGACTTTCTCGTAGAGTACTTCAATGACCTGTGTGTTGTGTGTGCCCACACACATAGGATGACTATAATGCCCTAGGATAGTGAGACACTGAAGAGACTTAGGTGGAGGTATGAGAAGCTTCTACACCCTACAGAGATTATAGACCCACAAATGAAAAACATCCTCATGATTCCACCAGCAAGAGCTCCTCAGGATAAAATAAAAATTGTAGATATTGCACATGATATTAACACAAGAGCCAAGGCAGAATCGGACGCCAGATGGGAGGAAGAGCAAAAGGCAAGAAAATACAAGGATCAACAAGTAAAATCGAACCCAAAGAATCTCCACGAACAGTACATCAAAGAAACAGAAGAGTTGGAGTCAGTCAACCTGAGATACTAAGAAACTTGTAGAGGGGCATTTTTATCTTTGTGAATATGGAAGATGGTAAGCAACAGCTCTCTCTTAACATTGTGGATGTCAGAACTTTGATGGAGAGGACATCATAGATCACAGATACTATCCTATACGTCTGTTTAAAGTAGGTATCCGAATTGCATTTTTTGATGATATGGTAGTTTCGTCTTTAGTTCTTCCCTTTTTCCTCAATGAGTTACCCTTGTTTTTGCAGTCAGCTTCTGCGTGAGAGCCGCTCTGAGGTGTTTATTCTCAACTCTTAGCTGGCACCACTGCTATGAAGAAGGAGTACTTTCCATCAAGAGATTCAAAAGTGGTTCACCTATTTGAACATGATGGAGGTTACTGTATTAATTTTTCCATACGAATCAGGGTATGTTACTCCTCTATCTTGTTAGTTATATACATCTAATAGATAGAGAATGCCTTAGTTTTAGATATTTTTGCTTTTACAAGAACCATTAGAGCCTTGCCATTATAGAATTGGATAAGAGAATCGTGTGGACTCTTAATTCAGTACCAAGATCACATCTTGAGTTAGGCCTATAGTAAGTAAACATTTAAAGCACCTTTCTCTAGTATCCATGGCTCCTTGAAGTTGGCAATGTATCTTATTGTAAAAGCTTATTTATTATGTAGGTGTATAAAAAGGCTTCTTCATGTTCTTGGTTCCCTATATGGAGACAATGAACTATACAAATCAGAGGCCAAGCCTGTTCAAGTGCCCAAGCAAGGAGACCCACACTCCTATGGATGGAGTTCAATGATATATGCAGAATATATTCTCCAGAGTCTCTTCTCCATGAATCCCTTCATGTCCAAGGTAAGTGGAAGAATCATTGGGTGGACATTGATTTAGCTAGATTTGCGGTCTGACATTGTGAATTGTATTTTTTCAGACTGCGTTACAGAATTATGATAGTAACTATGTGAAGTGGTACCAGAGTGACATGATACGATTAATACTAAAGAATAGCACAGAGATGTCCGAGGAGAACCACCCAAAATTCCTCGATCCTGCAGACGTCAAGGTTCTCCTTCAGGTTGTAGGGGACGAGGCAAAGCCCTCTGAGCACATAGAGGAAGAGCCAAGGTCCAATGTGGAGGTTAACATTGAACATCCCAAGGCTGATGAGGTAGAGCAAGCTGAAGAGGCAGAGCCGAAGCCTGAAGAGAAAACAGACGAGAAGCAGACACTGCAGAGGCTGAGGCAGGACCTAGTAGGGGAGGCAAACAATGAAGAACCTAAGTCTGATGTGAGGATGCCAAGGCTAGTGAGGATCCCAAGCTTGATGAAGATCCCAAGCCTAATTTACCTGATGTAATGTAACCAACTCAATTTTAAGAATTGTTTCTATTAGCTATTTTTGTCCCTTAACAATGATTATAAGCTTCAATCATATTCAGTCTGATTAGAATCATGTCAATAATGGTTCCAGACACCGAGGAGGCTTATTATCTTGGATGTTAATGGATTGCTACTTAAAAGACAGCCCAAGAGCTTTGGACCAAGTGCTACAGGGAATTACAAAGTCGGAGATCCCAACAAACGTGGGGTGCCCTTACTTATGAAGCACTATGTGGATATCCCCAACACCCATATAATCCCACAAATACATTATTAATTGATGATACCCCTGAGAAGGCTATGTACAATCCGATGGGAACATGGATATCACCCTTTCCTTTCGAAGAAAGTAATGCAGATAATGTTTATTTGGAAGAATAATTGATTCCATATTTAGATGGACTGTACAAATCAAAAGACTCTTTAAGATTATGTAATGAGAAATCCTTTTTTGTAATATAATGTTTTCAACTGTTCTATTCTCACTCAACTAATGTGTCTTGGAAGATAGTATACATTGTATTGTTTTTTGAAAGTATTGCATCGAACAAAAGGCTCTTGATTAATTATGTTAAAAGAGTACATTCAAATTTGTAATGTCAAGTAGGAGTGTCATTAACAAGATAGACTTTTATCATCTGGCACAAATCCATCCTCTTTGAATTTATGTGCTTTGCCCAAACAAATACTAAGACACTCTTTACTATTATAATTTCCTCCAATGCTAAGTCATCTGCATCATCTTCCAAGACAAAACCACTACCCTCTTCCAAAAAATTGGCAATAAGAGAGATAAAGCAAAATCTTCCCTCAGCTGAAAATATTCTGAATGTCAGCCAACAGTACATAATGATTGTTATCAATAACGAATTCGGGCAGCAGTGGCAATACTAGACCACTATTGTTGACGTCTTTAGAGCAACAATATCCATCGACTTCGAATCCTCTGCCTCCTGTACTAACTCAATATCTTCCTCAAGTTCTGCCTCCTCGGAGCGTAATCTATCTTCTGGTGGGGGAATTTCATCTTGGATAGTACCTTCATAAAATGACGGTCAAAATGCTTCCCCAGCATTCTTGACATAAAACAGTCATTTACAAACAGGTCACAAATACAGTTTCTATATTGAACTCTCGTCTTTCCACATTATCCCTCACAAATACAATTTCTATATTGAACTCTCGTCTTTCCACATTATCCCTCATCAGTCTACATTACTTATTCCACATTCCATTCATATGTGTACTCATTCTCATCCAATCACATCATTTTCCATCTCATCACCTCAAATTCATTCACATCACATATCATATATTCACATCCCAATTCACATGTCATCACATCTCATCCATTCACTCATATCGACGACACATCATTTCACATACACATTTGCATTCATTATTCTACATACACATTCGCATTCATTATTCTACATACACATCCACATTCGTACATCCACATCATACATCCAATTCCACATCCACATTCATACATGCACATCCATATCCACATCCATATATCCACATCCACATTCATACATCCATATCCACATCCACATCCATACATCCATTTTCACATCCACATCCACATGCATACATCCATTTTCACATCCACATTCATACATCCACATCCACATTCCATATCTACATCTATACATCCACATCCATACCCACATCCATACATCCACATTCACATTCACATCCACATCCATACCCACATCCATACATCCACATTCACATTCACATCCATACATCCGTATCCACATTCCACATTTATACATCCATATCCACATTCCACATTCATACATCCACATCCACATTCACATTCATACATCCATTTTCACATCCTCATTCATACATCCAATCCACATCCACATCCATACATCCACATCTACATCCATTTTCACATCCACATTCATACATCCATTTTCACATCCTCATTCATACATCCACATCCACATACATACATCTATAGATCCACATCCATACATCCACATCCATACATCCACATCCACATCCACATCCATACATCCACATCTACATCTATACATCCATTTTCACATCCACATTCATACATCCACATCCACATCCACATTCATACATCCACATCCACATACATACATCCACATCCGCATCTACATCCATACATCCACATCCACATCCACATTCACATCCATACATCCATATCCACATTCCACATCTACATCCATACATCCACATCCATACCCACATCCATTTACATCTATCTGATTCCTATCACATCTATTAATAGAATGTAGGAGAATTCTAATTTTTTGATATAAAGATTCTTTACGCATCTAATTAGGCATAAAGACAACTTTAGTAGGAATAACACTTTTATAAAAATCCTTTTATGCATCTATTTAGGCATAAGTTTGATTTTAAGGAAAATAACACTTTCGAATTAAAAATAAACCTTTTATGCATTCTACTATGCATAAATTCTATTTTAATTAGAATAACACTTTCAAAATTAAAAAAAATCTTTTATGCATTTTACTATGCATAAATTCCATTTTAATGAGAATAACACTTTCAAAATAAAAATAAATCTTTTATGCATTTTACTATGCATAAATTCCATTTTAATGAGAATAACACTTTCAAAATAAAAATAAATCTTTTATGCATCTAACTATGCATAAATTTAATTTCAATGAAAATAATACTTTCGAAATAAAAATAAAGCTTTTATGCATCTTTCTATGCATAAAATCAATATTGATAAGAATAACTCTTTTAAATTAAAAATAAAATTCTTTATGCATCTTTCTATGCATAAAATCAAAATTGATGAAAATAACTCTTTTGAATTAAAAATAAAATTCTTTATGCATCTATTTATGCATAAAATCAAAATTGATGAAAATAACTCTTTTGAATTAAAAATAAAATTCTTTATGCATCTATTTATGCATAAAATCAAAATTGATGAGAATAACACTTTTGGATTAAAATAAATTCTTTATACATCTTTCCATGCATAAATCCAATTTAGTAGGAATTACACTTTTAGAATAAAAGAATTTCTCTTATGCATCTAATTTATGCATAAAATTCATTTATGATGAAAATCACACTTTTAATATATAAAAATATCTTTTATGCATACAAATCATTTATGATGAAAATCACTCTTTTATAATCAAAATAACAATTTCAATATGGTTCCTTCTATGCATAGAATTTAATTCTAAAGAAGGTAATACTTTTTTAATAAAGTATTTTTAGTATGCATTTTTCTATACTTAGGATGAAAAATAACACTTTAAGAATACATATACGATGGGAATTACTCTTTTTGAATAAAAAAAGTAAAACTTATTTTACACAATTTTTAAAAAAAATTGCCATAACCTCCTTTGTATGGCCGACCATTTTTAAATTTTTAACTCTCTAAAATTAATTAGAATTTCACCAAGAGTATTTAAATCATTCTAATGTAAACATTTTCTACTTATTTAAGAGAAACATTATGAAAAACTTAATTTTTTTCATTATTCATTCATCTAGGATGAATGAATGGCTGGATTTACTAAAGAAGAGAGGGGAATGCCTTTTTTCAATGAGGCATAACATCATATTCATTTTAGAGAAGACAAAAATCATAACAACCACAAAAATTAAGCATACATGGGAATTTATGTATTTCCTGACTTCCATTCATCAATGAACTTCAATAGCATTAAAAAGCCATTCCAATTAAGCTTCTCAAGCTTGAGAGGGGTTGAGAAGAGAGAAACATTGAGAAATTATGGAAAAAGATCAAAATTCACACTTTACCTTACAAATTACTTGATTCTTTGATCACGGTAGAGGCCCCAACCAATCAATTGGTTTGGTATGCTGATGGAGCCACCAATGGAGATTGAAGAAGGAGGGAAGCTCCAATTTCTTCAATTTGGAGAGAATTTTAGAGAATAGTAAAAATTATCATTATTTCAGCATAATTGTGGCATAGTATAATTCTCCTATTTTTTTACAAAGGGCTCAGGTTCTATTTATAGGAGAGAGAGGCTCTAACCAAGACCAACTGATCTAGAATTTTCCAGATTCAGTTTGGTTGAATTTGGACCAAATTTGGACCTAGTTTGGTTCCTTTTTTATTCGGTTTGGTTCCTTTTTGATTCGGTTTGATCCAAGAGAGAGGAGAGATAAAAATATCACATTATTTTTGAGTTTAAAACTTATTCAAGCATGTGAAGTAGGAGCCTCCTTGAAGGGACTCCCCTTCCTTACACATGTGTCAAAATGGAATCATTATACCCAAAATATCTCAATTTTAAAGTAATACTCATAGTTTTTTACTAATAAACCTTGTACATAGTCAACTCTTTATCTTATGTGAGCATTTGCTCATTTTTTAGGAGATTTTCTTTATTTCTTCCATTTTTCTCCTCCACACATTTGGATGAATCTGACTGGCCCCTCAAAACCTTAATTTAAAATTTTTAGAAAATTTGGACCCCTAGGATAAGGCCTTTTGAACAGATTATAATTTATTTCGAATGTACCTTCTGAAAATCTTTTTGAACTTCTGTTTTAGGGGAACTTATTTAAATACGAAGAGATGTTTTTCCATCCAAAAATATCCAAAATCTGAATAATCTCTCTCTAGGCTAAAATAGGTAGAAACAAGATCTTTGATATTTCTGAAGAGGGATTTGACAATAGGGAAAGATACTGGACATCCTGAGAGGCTGGGGAGGAATCTTACACATAATGAGCTTGTGCTTGAGAATCCATATGACATAAAATTATCCTCGCATAAACAAAACTGGAAGTAAATCTATCGCTTGTCAATCTTTCATTTTCTCATAATGGTTTAATGAACTGTGTTAACTATCCACGTCTATGGTTGCAGATGTGTACTCATCATATGAGGAGTGGGAGTCAGTTCAATGCATCATTGGATTTATGAATGTGGTTCACGCACACATTGGTCGGCCATAGTATGAGGGAAGGAGCAACAAAAGCCTTGTAGATACAGGAATCTTTTTCTATGATCATTTCTACCATCTGCTCAACAAGAAACACAATCGTGGCTGCTTGGAAGAGCTACCTTTGCAAGCTGAGTGTTGAACTACATGGATTAGCCTATCCCAGACCCCTCAGTAATGGAGTCAGCAGAGCAAGCTCTTCAAGGATGTGCAACGCTCCCTACAAGGGAGCATTCCAACTCGTGTAGTAAAAGTTATTGTTTACCTACCAATTACTGTGTTTGTGGAACTTTTTAGCTTATTTCAGGTGAAGATAGCGAGAACCATGCTTGTCTGCAATGATTTGGACACATACCTGTCTGCAATGATTTGGACACATACCTGTTATAGCAAGAGATGAGGGATGGCCGAGTAAAGTTTTTAACGATATCCATTATAACATTGCATTGGAGACAGTAGTTGCAAATTACATGATTGCAACTCAAACTTTTATCTTGTTCTTCTAGTATAGCAGGTCCCGTTACATCAATGGAGAGTTGGTACCAATGGATCAAGAAGTCGCAAGTGTAATGGACGACAAAGTCATAGACATTGAAGTGATTGATGAAGCTTCAACACTGGTGACAATTGTTTCTATACGAGGAAAATGTAATTTACAACCAGACGGAAGGATATTGTCGAAGAATCCTTGCAAGACACGCCGGCACACTTTAATTTCATTCACAATGGAAGTAAGGTCCTCTCCTTAGAAGGGAGCAACTAATACAATGTAAAGAATTGGGTAACACGGTCAAGATCATTCCTACTTGACAATATCCACTCCAATGTACTCTTCTGATAATTAGTCAAGTCTATCTTGTTAATGACACTCCTACTTGAAATTACAAATTTGAATGTACTATTTTAACATAATTAATCAAGAGCCTTTTATTCGATGCAGTACTTTCAAAAAACAATACAATGTATACTATCTTCCAAGACACATTACTTGAGTGAGAATAGAACAGTTGAAAACATTACATTACAAAAAAGAATTTCTCATTACATAATCTTACAAAGTCTTCTGATTTGTATAATCCATCTAAATATGGAATTAATTATTCTTCCAAATAAACATCATCTGCATTACCTTCAAAAGGAAAGGGTGATATCCATGCTCCCATCGGATTGTACATAGCCTTCTCAGGGGTATCATCAATTAATAATGTATTTGTGGGATTATATGGGTGTTGGATATCCACATGGCGCTTCATAAGTAAGGGCAACCCAGGTTTGTTGGGATGAAAAACACATGGGTCAATGTAACAGTGCCTTTGGTCATATATGAAATACAATTCTGTTACCTCAATCTTAGATTCTCTCAAAACTAGAGTGACAAGAGGCCTCAAATTATGCATCATCATTGAGGACCATATGGCCAATCTAAAGTGCTTAGTTACAAAGTTGATAAATTGATGCAGTTTGGGACTTAGCATGACATGCATTTCTCCGACTTTGTAATTCCCTATAGCACTTGTTGGTCCAAAGCTCTTGGGCTATCTTTTAAGTAGCAATCTATTAACATCCAAGATAATAAGCCTCCTCGGTATCTGGAACCATACTTGACATGATTCTAATCAGACTGAATATGATTGAAGCTTATAATCATTGTTAAGGGACAAAAATAGCTAATAGAAACAATTCTTAAAATTGAGTTGGTTACATTACATCAGGTAAATTAGGCTTGGGATCTTCATCAAGCTTGGGATCCTCACTAGCCTTGGCATCCTCACATCAGACTTAGGTTCTTCATTGTTTGCCTCCCCTACTAGGTCCTGCCTCAGCCTCTGCAGTGTCTGCTTCTCGTCTGTTTTCTCTTCAGGCTTCGGCTCTGCCTCTTCAGCTTGCTCTACCTCATCAGCCTTGGGATGTTCAATGTTAACCTCCACATTGGACCTTGGCTCTTCCTCTACAACTTGAAGGAGCACCTCGACGTCTGCAGGATCGAGGAATTCTGTGCTATTCTTTAGTATTAATCGTATCATGTCACTTTGGTACCGCTCCACATAATTACTATCATAATTCTGTAGTGTGGTTTGAAAAAACAAAATTCACAATGTCAGACTGCAAATTTAGCTAAATCAATGTCCACCCAATGATTCTTCCACTTACCTTGGACATGAAGGGATTCATGGAGAAGAGACTCTGGAGAATATATTATGCATGTATCATTGATCTCCATCCCCCACAGGAGTGTGGGTCTCCTTGCTTGGGCACTTGAACAGGCTTGACCTCTGATTTGTACAGTTCATTATCTCCATATAGGGAACCAAGAACATGAAGAAGCCTTTTTATACACCTGCATAATAAATAAGCTTTTACAATAAGATACAGCTTTGAATGTTTACTTACTACAGGCCTACTAACTCAGGATGTGATCTTGGTACTGAATTAAGAGTCCACACAATTCTCTTATCCAATTCTATAATGGCAAGGTTCCAATGGTTCGTGTAAAAGCAAAAATATCTAAAACTAAGGCATCTCCTATCTATTAGATGTATATAACTAACAAGATAGAGGAGTAACATACCCTGATTTGTATGGAAAAATTAATACGGTAACCTCCATCATGTTCAAATAGGTGAACCACTTTTGAATCTCTTGCTGGGGGAAGTACTCCTTCTTCATATAGCAGTGGTGTGCCAGCTGAGAGTTGAGAATAAACACCTCAGAGTGGCTCTCATGCGGAAGCTGGCACTTTATTAAACTACAAAAACAAGGGTAACTCATTGAGGAAAAAGGGAAGAACTAAAGACAGAACTACCATATCATTAGAAAATGCAATTCGGATACCTACTTTAAACAGACGTCTAGGATAGTATCTGTGATCTGTGATGTCCTCTCCATCAAAGTTCTGACATCCATGATGTCAAGAGAGAGCTGTTGCTCACCATCTTCCATATTCACAAAGATAAAAATGCCCCTCTACTAGCTCCTTAGTATCTCCAGGTTGACTGACTCCAACTCTTCTGTTTCTTTGATGTACTGTTCGTGGAGATTCTTTGGGTTCAATTTTACTTGTTAATCCTTGTCTTTTCTTGCCTTCTGCTCTTCCTCCTATTTGGTGTCCTATTCTGCCTTGGCTCTTGTGTTAATATCATGTGTAATATCTACAATTTTTATTTTATCTTGAGGAGCTCTTGCTGGTAGAATGTGAGATCCCTGTCCCCATCGTGCAACAATTTCAGGGGTGCTAGCAGAGCAGAAGTAGCCCTTCTTGCGTGAGGCAGGGTCCCACACTCCGGTGCCTTGCCCATGGATATCCGGACAAGAGACTAATCCATCGGTTTTTCCAAAACCAAACCCGGAAAAAACTTCCTTTGCTCAGAAAGCACGGGCGATTTCACCAGGATAACTTTTCCCTAACGTAGTCATCAAAAGCCTTAACTAACTGAGCTCATCTGACCGAACCCGTAAGTTCTATAGTCAGATCAGGAAAAAAGACTGTTTTTGGATCATAGAGACCAACGCTTTTTTCCTCATTGAGAGGCACAGCTGCCGCCATTGATTCTTTTCCATAGAACATTTTTTGTCCGGCATTTACTTCATCTATCGAACTAAACAGAAATTGAGACTCAATTTACGGATCCATCAGTCCAGCCTATCCAGTCCCATGGGTTAACCACTGTAGTGATGGGATCCAATTAGGAATTTGGTTAAGTTTTGTCCTAGGTACCAAGGAAAAGAGTTCCCAGGCCCCCTAGCCGGATGTTCATGCAAACATAAAACTAGTCACACCACTTACACACCCAATATGAAATTGCCTTTTTCTCAGCATCAGCTATCTTTTAAACAATCCTTTAATGAAACCATTGTGTCACTGATCACAATCCTCAAAATCTCTGGTTAAATCCTTATTTCCAATTATTCCTTCATCGGTGTACTTATGGCATCATTGGCAACCAGAATGCTCACCACTTATTCTCACAGGGGCCTTTTCGATAGTTCCTAGCTCATAGTAACCGGCAATATATTCACATAACAAAATGGAATATCCGTGGAAGATCAGTAAGATCAGCCAATAGATCCATATAAAAGAGTCATGGACTCATCCGTTGAGGACCAGCAAGGTTAATCAACCAAATCCATTCCCAGTTTCAGAAAACAACTCTTACTCCTTGATTTCATATCTTCCTCGACGTACTTATGAGTATCTTTGGTGACCCAGAGCCCAAGCACTGTATGGTCAGCACCCTCTAGGATCCTTCGCAGGTCACCTAGTGCTTCACTCATAGGCCGCTTCCTTGGTCCCTCATCCACTATATCGGAAGCTCACCATTTTAATCAAACCGAGGCTGGTCAAGACCTCGGTCGACCTTGCTACACGAGACGTCCTCCATTGACTCTCTGTCCAGTAGTTGCAACTTTATCAGGTAGGTCTCCACGACCATATTCTCAAAACAGTCAAAATGCTTCCCCAGCATTCTTGACATAAAATAGTCATTTATAAACAGTTCACAAAGCAATGACAGTTTCTATAATGAACTCTCATCTTTCCACATTGTTCCACATCAATCCATATTACTTAACCCAATTCCAAATCATATGCATATCCATTCTTAACCAGATACAACAATTTCCATCCCATCACATCAGATTCACTCACTGCACATAACATCCATTCTTATCTTTCTTAAATTACATTACATCTCATCACATCCATTTCTCATTACATCTCATTCATTCACATCTTATATTATTCATTCACATTCTGATTCACATGACATCTCATCTCATCCATTCGCTCATATCGACGTCATATCCATTCACATTCTGATTCACATGACATCTCATCTCATCTCATCCATTCGCTCATATTGACGTCATATCCATTCACATACATATTCACATTCATTAATCCACATACACATTCACATTCGTACATCCATATCGATATCCACATCCATACATCCACATCCCACATCTACATCCATACATCCACATTCATATCCACATCCATACATCCACATCCATATCCATATCCACATCCATACATCTATATCATACATTCACATCCGCGTTCACATTCATACATCCACATCCATACATCCATATCCACATCCATATTCACATTCACACATCCACATCCACATTCACATTCACATACATCCATGTTCCATTTCCATATCCACATTCCACATTCATACATCCATTTCCACATCCACATCCACACCCATACATCCATCTACATCAATCTACATCATTCACACATCAAACCACATCATCCATTCATCCAATTCACATGCCGTCATTCATTCACATCCCTTATCATTCATTCATATCACGATTCACATGCCATCACATTCTTCACATCCTATACCATTCATTCACACATCATCCAATTCACATGCCATCATTCATTCACATCCCTTATCATTCATTCATATCACAATTCACATGCCATCACATTCCTTCACATCCTATACTATTCATTCACATCCTAATTCACAGGACATCACATTCATTCATCTATTTACATTTATCTGATTCATATTACTTCCATCCATCCATTTACATCTATCTGATTCTTATCACATCTCATCACATCTATTTATAGAATGTAAGAGAATTTTAATTTTTTTTTGATATAAAGATTCTTTACGCATCTAATTAGGCATAAAGAAAACTTTAGTAGAAATAACACTTTTATAAAAATCCTTTTATGCATCTATTTATGCATAAAATCAACTTTAAGGAAAATAATACTTTCGAATTAAAAATAAACCTTTTATGCATTTTACTATGCATAAATTCCATTTTAATGAGAAAAACACTTTCAAAATAAAAATAAATCTTTTATGCATCTATCTATGCATAAATTCAATTTCAATAAAAATAACTCGTTTGAATTAAAAATAAAATTCTTTATGCATCTATTTATGCATAAAATCAAAATTGATGAGAATAACACTTTTGGATTAAAATAAATTCTTTATGCATCTTTCCATGCATAAATCCAATTTAGTAGGAATTACACTTTTAGAATAAAAGAATTTCTCTCATGCATCTTCCCATGCATAAAGACTAAATCCAATGAAAAATAACTCTTTTAAAATAAAAACTTTCTTTTATGCATAAATTCAATTTTGATGAAGTCACACTTTTATAATAAAATAATTTCTTTTATGCATAAATTCCATTTATGATGAAAATCACACTTTTAAAATAAAATTTAAAAAAAATCTTTTATGCATATGTTTATGCATACAAATCATTTATGATGAAAATCACACTTTTAATATTAAAAAAATCTTTTATGCATACAAATCATTTATGATGAAAATCTCTCTTTTAATATAAAATAATTTCTTTTATGCATCCATTTTATGAATTAAAATCATTTATGATGAAAATCACACTTTTAATATAAAAAAATATTTTATGCATACAAACCATTGATGAAAATCTTTCTTTTAATATTAAAGAATTTCTTTTATGCATCCATTTATGCATAAAAACCATTTATGATAAAAATCACACTTTTAATTTAAAAAAAATCTTTTATGCATAAGTTTATGCATACAAATCATTTATGATGAAAATCTCTCTTTTAATATAAAAGAATTTCTTTTATGCATAAAAATCATTTATGATGAAAATCACACTTTTAATATAAAAAAAATCTTTTATGCATACAAATCATTTATGATGAAAATCACGCTTTTAATATTAAAAAAATTATTTATGCATAAGTTTATGCATACAAATCATTTATGATGAAAATCACACTTTTAATATAAAAAAATCTTTTATGCATAAGTTTATGCATACAAATCATTTATGATGAAAATCTCTCTTTTAATATAAAAGAATTTCTTTTATGCATCCATTTATGCATAAAAATCATTTATGATGAAAATCACACTTTTATAATCAAAATAACAATTTCAATATGCTTTCTTCTATGCATAGAATTTAATTTTAAAGAAAGTAACACTTTTTTAATAAGATATTTTTAGTATGCATTTTTCTATACCTAGGATGAAAAATAACACTTTAAGAATACATATACGATGGAAATTACTCTTTTTGAATAAAAAAGTGAAACTTATTTTACACAATTTTAGAAAATTTTGCCATAATCTCCTTTGTATGGCTGACCATTTTTCAAACTTTTAACCCTCTAAAATTAATTAGAATTTCACCAAGAGTATTTAAATCATTCTAATGTAAACATTTTCTACTTATTTAAGAGAAACATTAGGAAAAACTTGATTTTATCCATTAATCATTCATATAGGATAAAGAATGGTTGGATTTACTAAAGAAGAGAGGGGAATGCCTTTTTTCAATGAGGCATAACATCATATTCAATTTAGAGAAGATAAAAATCATAAAAACCATTAAAATTAAGCATAAATGGGAATTCAGGTATTTCCTCACTACCATTCATCAATTAACTTCAATAGCATTAAAAAGCCATTCCAATTAAGCTTCTCAAGCTTGAGAGGGGTTGAGAAGAGAGAAACATTGAGAAATTATAAAAAAAGATCAAAATTCACCCTTTACCTTACAAATTGCTTGATTCTTTGATCATGGTAGAGGCCCCCAACCAATCAATTGGTTTGGTATGTTGATGAGCCACCAATGGAGATTGAAGGAGGAGGGAAGCTCCAATTTCTTCAATTTGGAGAGAATTTTAGAGAATAGTAAAAATTATCATTATTTCAACATAATTGTGACATAGTATAATTCTCCTCTTTTTCTACAAAGGCTCAGGTTCTATTTATAAGAGACGGAGACTCTAACCAAGACCAACTGATTTTTAGAATTTTCCAGATTCAGTTTGGTTGAATTTGGACCAGATTTGGTTCCTTTTTTATTCGGTTTGATCCAAGAGAGAGGAGAGATAAAAATATCACATTATTTTTGAGTTTAAAACTCATTTAAGCATGTGAAGTAGGCACCTCCTTGAAGGGACTCCCTTTCCTTACACATGTGTCAAAATGGAATCATTATACCCAAAATATCTCATGTTTTTAGTAATACTCATAGTTTTTTACTAATAACCCTTGTACATAGTCAACTCTTTTTCTTTATTTCTTTTATTTATCTCCTCCACACATTTGGATGAATCTGATTGGCCCCTCAAAACCTTAATTTAAAAATTTCTCAAAATCTGGACCCCTAAGATAAGGCCTTTTGAAAAGATTATAATTTACTTCGAATGCACCTTCTGAATCCTTTTGAACTTCTGTTTCGGGGAAACTTATTTAAATGCAAAGAGATATTTTTCCATCCAAAAATATCCAGAATCTGAATAACCTCTCTCTAGAACATTTTCTCTCTCTAGGTCAAAACAGGTAGAAACAAGATCTTTTATATTTTTGAAGAGGGATTTGACTACAGGGGAAGATACTGGACATCCTGAGAGGCTGGGGAGGAATCTTACATAGAATCATGAGGATGTTTTTCATTTTTGGGTCTATAATCTCTGCAGGGTGTAGAAGCTTCTCATACCTCCACACCTAAGTCTTTTCTCAGTGTCTCACTATCCTAGGGCATAATAATCATCCTATGTGCATGGGCACACACAACACACAGGTCATTGAAGTACTCTACGAGAAAGTCTTCAGCACAGAAGCCTCCTGTAGACAGAGCAAGGCTATCCTCTTCCACCTTAAGGATAGTAGGCTCCAGTTCTCACATATAGACCTACACGCCCGCTGGAACAGGAGCTTGGAAACACATAACTCCACACAATTCTGCACCTTCTCGATCTTCTTCAGAAGGTAGAAGTTCTATGAGAATCTCCTTGTTCTGGCTTGTTTTTAGAATATGAATAGGTTTTCCTTTCCTTGGCTTCTTTTGAGAGGCAGCCTTTGCTGCTAATCTAGGCCCCTTACCCTGTCTCCTTGTAGTGGCCTTTGTTCTCGCCATGATCTACCAATCAGCCTGGTAGGAAGAGACATAAAATCAACCTCTCTCTCTCTCTCTCTCTCTCTCTATGTGTGTGTGTGTGTGTGTGTGTGTGTGTGTGTGCATGTGTGTGCGTGTGTGTGTGTGTGTGTGCATGTGCGTGCATGTGTGTGTGTGTGTGTGTGTGTGTGTGTGTGTGTGTGTGTGTGTGTGTGTGTGTGTTTGTATGTCCAGTGCTAGACCGCACCAGAGCGAGGCCTCTGTAATGATAATTACGATTTGGCGCAATATCAAACAAGCGTTAGACATGCAAGCGCCATATCGTGCCAAATCGTAAAAATACCTCTCTCTCTCTCTCTCTCTCTCTCTCTCTCTCTCTCTCTCTCTCTCTCTCTCTCTCTCTCTCTCTCTCTCTCTCTCTCTCTCGCTCTATCTGTGTGTGTGTGTGTGTGTGTGTGTGTGTGTGTGATATGTAAGTGTATATGTGTGTGTGTGTGTGTTTGCGGTTTGGCGCGAGAGAGAGAGAGCTCTTCAGTTTGGCTTCAAAGCACCTTACTGCGCCAAATCGCAAAAACATCGCACACACACACACACACACACACACACACACACACACACACTTTGTGTGTGTGTGTAGCATTACTGGATGTGTATGTCTATGTTGTATGTGTTTCTCCTTGTGTGTGTGTCCCATTGTGTGCATGCATGAGTGTGTGTGTCTCTGTGTGTTTTTGCATGAGTGTGTGTGTGTGTGTGTGTGTGTGTGTGTGTGTGTGCATGCATGAGTGTGTGTAAGAGAAACACATACCAAAGCTGTCGGTGGCTTGATGGATCGCTGTCATGCTCGATGGATCTATCTCTGTGTCTCTGTCTCTCTCTCTCTCATGCACACCATTACAAATAGAATAAAAAAAGAGTTATTTTTAATATTCACAAACCCCACGTGTCAATTGTTAACATCACACGTGTCCATTATTACTACACACGTGGGCTCGTTTAAAGTTATTTAATCCCTTAGTCTTTTAAATTGTCATAATCGGACGTAGTGTGAAGTGTCCTTTAAAGTCTGGTTGGAAGTTAAAAAGTCATGTGAAGTAGTTTTTGGGGATATATAGTTATTTTGGCGTAGCAGTTGACACATGTAATCGCTGAGGAAGAAGAATGATGTTTGTAAGCAGTTGGCAATTTTTTGTTTGTCAAGTTATTTCTCAGTCAAGTGTTTCCTCTTTGATGTACTTCTGTAATATGAATTTCTGAGGATGAAATGGAGTTTCTATTCATAGAGTAACTTGGCATGTGTGAGTTATTTCTAATTGTGTTTGAGTGAGAAATTTGTTAGTACATTTGTCAGAAAGTCTGTGTTTTGTAGAGGGTTGAAGGAAATGTAGTTTACAAGAAACACTGGCAATCACGGTGCTTGTGATGGATTTTCATGTACGGGTTCATTTTCTTCTGTGGTGAGAGGGCGAGTGTCGAAGCGAAGATGAAGCGATTAATGGGGATGACGGTTAGAATTTTTTCACGGTGGTGATTGTGGCAAGTTGTCATGGTCGAATTCATTTTCTTCTTTTAATGGCGAGTGCTAAAAACATTCTGATTTGAAGGCAGATTTTGATTTGAAGATGGATTCTAATTTTTCAATGCAAATTTCAGCAGCAGTCAAATTTGTGAGCGTTCACGGCGGTGTTGTGATGCAATGTCAAGGTCGAGTTTGCTTTCTTCTGTAAGGGGGATGAGGGCCAAGAAGATGCCGAGCAGCAGTTATGGTGGCGGTTACAATGGCAGTTATGGTTCTTGGAAGTCAGATGCTGAATGGTAATACATTCTGGATAATTCACAGCAGCCTATTCATTCGTAGTATTTCATAAGGTGGGCAACGAGGCGGCAAGGTTTGCAACAAGCACAAGATGATTGGAATCAAGAACAAGGTGACGAAATTGGAGTCAAAGGGTCGACAAATCTACTTTGCAGCCAGAAGGTAACTTTTTATGGTAAATTTTTCAAGGAGAAATCATAATATTATCAATTTAAAATATTTCAATTAGTTTAAGCAGCCAATTAAATGAACTTTGCGGATCCCGGTACAGCATACGTGGCTCTCCGTTTAGCAAATTCAATGGGTCTCGGATTTGTGTGGTGCATCTTTCTTGAGGGCTGAATATGATTGTTGTATTTTAATTATGTGAGTGTGTCATGGGGGGTAAGAAGAAGAAGAAAAAATGTGAGGTTTGCATGAGTCGGAAGCATGAATTAGATGATTGTCCGTGTGCAATTGATGAGTGCTCAAAGGGAGATGCATGTAGGAAATGGTGTATGGTTGACCTATGCACAAAGTTTCATAAAATTATCCATAAAGTGCATATAGCATCAGCTTGGGAGGAAATGAAGAATGCATTGGGAAGGTTAGATGACTTTGAGGATGTCTTGGAGAGTGCATATGAATGGTTAGCTGATCACAAAGGAGACAGGCAAAAGTCATGTTCCAGTAGGAAAAGCATTGGGAAGTTACAAAAAGCATGTGAGAAGTTGAGAGATGCATATACAGATGAGTTTGAAGGGGAGTCAAGTGATGAATGATGACATTTGGATTGGCATGGAGTTTGAAAGTCATTAAGTGGGAGTACCAAAGATGGTGGAGAAGGAGGTGCAAAAGGAGCTTGGCCAAGAGAGCCTCAAAGAGCCCTTAGATACCCCTAACCTACCACTAGAGTATGCTCATGGAGTGGAAGAGGAAGATTCATTGCTCAACATTAGGTTACATATGTCACTTGCATCTGAGGAATGTTGTGAGGAGAAGCAGATCATACATAGCAATGATGTTGTTCATGTCATTCAATTGAAGAGGCCGATACCAAGATGAATGAAGAGGAGGATGTGATTCAGTTGTTTTTAGGTTCCATGGATGATGTGTGTGGAATTACAAATAAAGAATCAACTCAAGAGGAATTCCCTGAAATCAGATTTGTTGAAGAGGAAGTTTTGGCAAATATGTCAGTTCAAGAAGAATTTCCACCAGAAAGATCTGCATAGGAGGATTTGCAGCCAAAAGATATTGCAGAATTGGTATTTGAACACTAAAATAGATTTTGCAATCAAAAAATTCCCAGCTAGCAGGTGTATTTCAGAGGAATATGGCGGAACAAGAGCAAAATCCGTTCTTGTACATCAAAGAATGGTTGTTGCAGATAATTGTTATGGTCACATTTCAGGTGCTGCAGGAATAGCAGAGGAGTTTCCAGAGGCTGATTTTGATCGCTAGAGGATTCAAATGGAATGTCAAACTCTTATGAGAGGGAAGTTGCAAAAGTTGTCAAGGGTCAAAGTTTTGGTTTTGAAGTATCTGAATCTCTGATGTTGATGAGAAATGTTCAGTCTAACTTTCAAAATGTTTTCATTGTGAAGAAAGTTGGTGATCAAATTGACTATGGCAGATTTGGGTTCACATTTATTTGACAAAGGTAGTTTTGATAGTATTCAACTTGGAGGATGTCAAGTGTGCAGATATTTGATGGATGTGAAGCAAGTTTTACAAATCTGACTATGTCAAAACAGGTGTGGAGGATTAGATCAGATTCAAGGCAGAATTATGATGCTAAGTGTTCTAGAAGTGTTATCTGATTTGACAGTCAGGTTTCTTTCGTTCTGTTGACAAGGGAGTATGGTCCAATTTTCAAAATGCAGAGGAAGCAATATTTCAAGGAACGGATAGGAAGTCAGATCAACAAAAAGTCAGTACTGCAGCAGATTAGTCAGAAATCAATAGAGCATTATGTTTCAAATGGAAAGTCAGTAGATATGCAAAATTTCAAAGAGGAGGATGTTCTGATGGCGTTTATGCTGATTTTGTTTTATCTTTACAAGATTCTTTGCCTATCTAGTTTACGGATCAAGGGATTGTGGGTCCGATGTCAGCCTGCGGCTCAAGCCACTGAGCTGTGCCAAGTGTTTAAGGGCTGAATATTGGATGATATTTTTATCTAAAACCTTAGTCTTTTAAATTTTCATAATCGGATGTAGTGTGAAGTGTCCTTTAAAATCTGGTTAGAAGTTAGAAAGTCGTGTGAAGGAGTTTTTGGGGATATATAGTTATTTTGGCGTAGTAGTTGATGCATGTAATCGCTGAGGAAGAAGCATGATGTTTGTAAGCAGTTGGCAGTTTTTTGGCAGTTTTTTGTTTGTCAAGTTATTTGTCAGTCAAGTGTTTCCTCTTTGATGTACTTCTGTAATATGAATTTCTGAGGATGAAATGGAGTTTTTATTCAGAGAGTAACTTGGCATGTGTGAGTTATTTCTGATTGCGTTTGAGTGAGAAATTTGTCAGTTCATTTGTCAAAAAGTCTATGTTTTGTAGAGGGTTGAAGGAAATGTAGTTTACAAGAAAATAGCACATAAATTCAAAGAGGATGGATTTGTGCCGCCAGATGATAAAACCTTCATGGAGCTTCAGGCCAAATATGGCTTTGATAAGTTGAATGACTCTACAAAGGAGTTTATGAACAAAGTAGGAGAAGATACTAAAAGTTCTATTAACCTTTGGCAAGACCAACTGTTCATCGTGATAGATGAGACTCAGGTTCTCTCTCTCTCTCTCTCTCTCTCTCTCTCTCTCTCTCTCTATGTATGTGTGTGTTGTGTGTCTCTGTGTGTGTGTGTGAATTTAATATGTAGACTTATGTTTCCTTAATTATTTTGTTTTTGTAGAGTACATTTGAAGTTAAAGACAAATTCTTGCAGTAGCATAAAAGGGATATTGTGGTCGAGATGTAGCTCTCTCTCACTATCTAAGCAGATTGCCTACGACAAAGATTATAGTCTACCACAATGCCATGAGCTAGGAAGGGAAAGTTACAAATTTTGTATTCAAGACATTGTCCCTGTTCCTAGGTGCAATGATTATTCCTAAGAGTTATGAGAAGATTATTTTGATAGAGCTACTACAATGTCTCACATGAATGAAATCATCACTACTCTTATGCACTATCCCTGACTGCTCAAATACATGATTTTTATCCACACGAACTTTATCCACACGAACGATGCCAAGAATGCTATGAATACTAGGAGTAGTGGTCATACCAATGATATCTACACAAATAGAAATCCTAGAAGAATAGCCTAATGCATCTAACACTAGGAACTCAAGTCTATGCTCATAGGTGTCTCTATCACTCATATGCAGAGTATCACTAACCTCAAGTATGCTATGGATACAATACTAATCAAATGTACACTATCCCCTCTAGAATGTCACCACAATCAACTAGAGTATCCACATGATCAGTAGTAGGGAAGATGATAGGTTCAGAAATGTCGATGCTCACTACGCTCACTGCCATCGAGATCATGCCCACATGATCTGACTCACACACATCACTATCACATATATCATCATCATGTGCATATGTGTCAGTGACATCATGTGCATGTATATCACTCTATGATCATGAGAATGTGTGTGTGATACATCAATGTCATCATATGTGTATGTGTACAATACAACATCATCCATCATCCCCATCATAATATACAACGAATGAGCTATTCCAAGTAAATGAGAATCAATGAGAAGATGGCTAGTTGATGTCAGGGGTGAGTCATAGAAGGTATTGAGGCCCATGCGAACACCACTGTGATGGTGTCATATGTGTAAACATGCACTACACATGTCGTGGAAAGACTCCATCTTGTCACACCATGACTCATAGGATGCTCCTAATATACAACGAATGAGTTAGTCTAAGTAAATGAGAATCAATGAGAAGATGGCTAGTCGATGTCGGCGGGGGTGAGTCGTAGAAGGTATTGAGGCCCATGCAAACACCACTGTGATGGTGCCATATGTGTAAACATGCACTACACATGTCGTGGAAAGACTCCATCTTGTCACACCATGACTCATAGGATGCTCCATCTTGTCACACCATGACTCAGAGGATGCTCCTAATGAATAACAATCATGATCCATCATTTGCCATGTACCATCCATATCTACATGTACATCATCAACATCTCTACACATCATCCATCCATGTCGTAATCATACGTCATGCCTCTGGTGAACTCATAAGGAAATCTCACCCATAACCCAAAACATCTCCATGACGTATTAAAATCCATGATCATAGTCAAGTCTCACAAACACCAAATGTGTGGATCCTTACACAACAAGGTGGATGTACAAACTCCCAAAAAAATACCCAAAAAAGTGTCCACAATGCACCAATACACGTGAACAAACACTAATAAAAGCATGAAATTGTATGAACGCTTCCCACAATGCACTAGATCCCACCATAAATGATGGTCCACGCTCCAAATGAGAATAAAAGAAACCCATAACACACAAAACTATGTTACATATGATAAATCCCCCCAATAGACCAAGTGGTTTGTGTGTGTGTGTGAAGTGGCCCAAATCCTCCTTTTGCAGCTTTAACTCCACAACAAAGTGCTATGCTAATGTAATGGCTAAGAGGAGAAAGGATGGCTGAGAGCTCCTTGAGAACTCCTCCCTGCTCATTGAGGCTTTGAGGCTTACATGTGTAAAAAAAACGATGAATGTGAGCCCCAAACTGAGGCGATGAAGCTTGTCGAACACTACGTTTTTTTTTCTTTGCTAGCCAACTAATCAAACCTTATGCACGATGAATGATGAGTGTTGCCCCGCTCTGTGCTTGCTAGTTGAAGTTCTGCGCTTGCTTCATAGAGAGAATTGACGTTTGCTATGTACGTAACTAATCCTTTAGAAAGGCGCGTGTTACTGAGCCATTAGGAAGGTGCACAGTTGGACATGCTTGCTAAGGCACACTTACTGAGCACGGGAGCAAAACTGAGGTGGTTGAACATGCTTAATGCTGCACTACAATTGAGATGCATTAAATGAGCTCTAAACTAAGCGATTGGTGATTGATGATGTTCCACACTGAGTGATGCTGCATGATGACATCTTGCACTATGATGGTGATTGTCAAACTGCCAATGCTTTTGCAAAGACACAATCCTGTTGACGACGCTGTATCTGTTGCTATTGTGAGTGCTAAGCAGCAAAGGCAATGATCACGATCTGTTGCTAAAAAACTACTACTTGCGCTCAACTTAATTGCCAACGCTTTTGCAAAGGCAATGCTGTTGACAACGCCTGTGTGTTTGAAAGTTGGGAAGCAACGCCTGTTTTGCCGAGGAAGCACTTCTATGTGAGGCAAAATGAAGAGAGAGAGAGAGAATAAGAGAAACGAAGCAACGCCCGCTTAGTGATGAAGCACTCTCCTAAACCCTAAACAAAGAAAGAGAACAAGAGAAACACCTCAGAAATGCCTACAGAAGTGGGTTGTTTTGTGCGATCTTCGTCTCGCAGTAGCTTTTGGTCATAATGCTGCAATAGTTATAGGGTTTCCCAAGATCGATCAGCACGTGTTAGTGCTGCATAGGGTTTCCCTAGAGATATTTATACGAGATTAGCCACCATGAGCAGCAGAGAGAGAGGCTGCTCTATGTTGAAGTGGAGCCAACTACAATGAAGATCATAGCAGCAGAGCCGGCTTGCTGGAGAAGGGGTGATGATGCACTCTGTGGTGCTTCATGCAGAGGTTGGAGGGCTTTGGCTAAGATATAATTCTAGAAGAGAGGTTAGAGAGCTCTGACTACTGTGCACCCCAGGGAGTAGATCCATCACTCACTCCAAGGCAATGTTCTTGCCAAAAGCCTCCGGATAGGATCGCCAAATCTATAGTCTACTAGGTCACGGTCAAAACTACCTGAAAGTAGCTGAGCATGTGTTACTTCTGAAGCTACCGTTGAAGGCGCTCTTCTCTACTGTGCATTTTGTTAAGAAGAGGTAACCTTTGCGTTTTTGCTCCAGCTTGTAGTAGTTGTGGTTGGGTTTTGCTTCTCAAAGGCCTAGAATGTGGATCAGTTTGCCAAAAAGGCTGAGAGCTTTGTAAGAGATCGATGATGACAAATTGGTCAATGAGCCTTCTGTTTACAGCCTGCTCATGTACTCTGCACTCATAAACTGGTCAATAAGCCTTCTGTTTGCAGCTGTTACCCTGTTGCCTGCTAAGCTCTCTCAGGTATTGTCGAACCTTGGTGTTACTTCTGCAAGCCAAAATCTCTTGGTTCTCTTCAAACTTGATATGTTTGCTTTTGACATTGACTTCACTTGTACTTGTCAAAGTAAGTATTGCACACAAACTTGTTAATTTTACAATCATAACTATTTCCTAAAAGCTCTTCTCATGCTTACAACTGTTTCCTAATAATTCTTCTCTATAAGAACATCAATCTGCATCTAACCTAGCAGCATGTATGTCATCTGTGTCCTTTATAATGGCTAGTAGCCTATATAACTCGGCCTCTTATTGTCACTTGCACTATGCTTTGCATGCTACTCTTCAATGTTATGAATGGAAAACCAGAATCCCTTGGTATAATGGAAGCACATTCACCTAACCATTGGTCTCAATTCAAATCTGAGAGGGATTGTACTAGTTTTACAGTATTTTGCATAGCTTTAGCATGTGTCCAAACATCAAATCCTTCACCATGTCAACATGCATGTTGCATTTTCAATACGATAGATGAATTTTATTGATCAATAGCCTTGAGAATGCTTGCAGAAGAGCAATATAGCTAAAACTTAATGACTTTCCTGGTTTTGTTGATGAGCTATTCCTGGAATCTACTCTACCCTAGAGTTCTCTCTCTCTCTCTCTCTCTCTCTCTCTCATGGGCTTTATTTGCTTGCATGCAATTTGGAGGGTGCTTCTTCCCTCTCACATAGCTATATTCTCTCTCTCACATAGGATTTATTAACTTGCATATGCAGGTTGAAATGTGGAGGCAACTGCCTCTCTCATTAGCTAGCCGATGGGGGGTGCTTGTGTGTGTGTGTGTGTGTGTGTGTGTGTGTGTGTGAGAGAGAGAGAGAGAGAGAGAGAGAGAGAGAGAGAGAGAGAGAGAGAGACTTACCTTGTGTGTGGGGGGGGAGAGAGAGAAGAGAGAATATAGTTGTGTGAGAGGGAAGAAGCACCCTGCTCGGGGCTTCAAACTACATACAAACAAATAAAGCCCATAAGAGAGAGAGAGAGAGAGAGAGAGAGAGAGAGAGAGAGAATATACATATCTAAGAGAGCTCCATGCTCTACTGTGTGTTCTTGTTGCCATATATATAGGCAGTGATGTGTGTGAACACACTTAGGACCGCCGGGGCACTTTTTCCCTCTTTAGGAGGTTATACGCCCATTATTCTAGGGCTAACTTATCTTTGTACATTGACACAATCTAATACACTGTGTGTTGTGTGCATTCTTGCTTCTTCTTCTCCAAGCTTTGTGTGCTTTCCTGCAACCCTAATTCCAACAATTGGTATCAGAGCAGGCATCGGCTCCCACGGCTACGCTGCCGCTAGCACCCTCCGACTCACGTTCTTCGATTGAGGTGAGCTTTCACGAGTGCTTGCAGGTCCCTATACTCTGCAAAGATAGCTCGTAGGGCTTTGCATTCTTAAAAATTGCATCTGAGGTCGTTTCAGGCTCCGTTTTTGCATTATAAGTTCTGTATAGGTGTTTTCGTCATTTTGTGCAGAAATTTTGACAGTGTTGTTTTCTGCAAAACAGGCATACGTATTGTATTGTGGACCGTGCTACATAGCACGAGTTCTTTTCTATTTAATCTTTGCTTCATTACAGGCAGCTTTTGCATTAGTTTTAGTCTCAGTGGCCATGGCTGATAACAGCAATGATGTATTTTGCATGTTGTCTGCTCTGCTGTGATGACAAATTAGATGGAGACAGCAACTACCCACTTTGGGCATACATGACGCAGCATGTTTTGGTTGCAAAAGGAGTGTGGTCCCTATACTCTTAGAATCAAGGTGTTGAAACATCGGGTGAAGCATACCTTCATCATGATGGATTTCTCCAAATAACCACTCTTATGAGATGATTCTAGGAAGACCTTTTATGCATGAAGCTAAAATGGTCCATGATTGGGCAAGGAATCATGTCTACTTGTAGTTTGATGACTTAGAGTAGACCTTGTGGTGGCTAGTCATGTACATCGTATGGGTAGTGGTGGACTTTTTAGCAATCAACCAGGTACCATGATCAATTCTATTGTATTACAATATTGATTCACATGCAAGAAGGATACCGATACAAACCAGGGACCATACTAATCAAAGGAAGGTGATGATTTAAATTGGATTCAAATGATGGCCACCATAGACACTTGGGGAAGGCAAGGATCAACATGGGTAACAAAAACTAGGGACCATCCTAATCGAATGAAGGTGATGATTTAAATTGGATTCAAATGATGGCCACCATAGACACTTGGGGAAGGAGAGGATCAACATGGGTAACAGCAGCAAATGGCAAGGAACTCCCCAAAGTTCTACTATTGCAAATGATGAGTGCCATGTACTCAAACAACGAGGGAATCAGGGAATGGGAAGAAGACTATGATTCGTACACTGTTAACTCTTACACCTCTGGTGAGGAGTCTAGAAATGAGATGAAAATAGAACCAAAGCAAACATGGGTGCATGGAATCGGACCAAGAAAAATTGAGACAAGTGAAACAGAAACAAAATCAGATGAAGAAGCTTCTCACCAAAGCAAAAGAACATTAAAGAAACAAAACACACTTTAAGCATTATAAGATAAACACGCACAGGAGACTGTAAGAAACAACAACCATGGCCCAATGGCAACCGTGCATTGGTGATGTAGACGTTCATTGAAAGTTTATAGACAATTGGGAGAAGAGCTACAAAAAGTCATGTATACTGTAGGCCACCCTCCCAACTGATATAGCTTAGGTGGAAGTCTCTAGCCAACCCAAACTTAGTGGTTCAGCTCAAAGGAACCAAAGCCATGCGCTAGCCCAAAAGAAATGAGAGGTTGAGGCTAAGGCTGTCAAAGTAGCCGAGGAAGAGAAAGAATAAGAACATAGTTTACGCCTGGTACCGGAGCATTACAAATCATTCACCATAGGGGATTGTAAGTTAGTGTTTGAAAATGCAAAACAAGGATCTAAAAGTGAGAAGAGCGAAGTCTATGTTGAAGTGAAGGAGGTAGACTTGGCGGCAGAATCTAGTGTGAAGATTCCAAGCCAGTTTACATTGCTGAAGACCTCAGCAAGGAAGAGGAGGTTGAGCTCATTTCTCTCCTCAAGGATTATAGGGATTGCTTTGCATGGACATACCATGACATGAAGGGAGTTCCCACAGAGGTAGTACAATACACCATCCCCATGGTACCCACTGCTAAACCAATCCAATAGTGACCCTATCCAATGAATCCCAAAAATACAAGCATTATTAAGGAAGATATTGATAAACACATTAAGTGTGGATTCATCTATGAGATTGAACACTCAGAATGGGTCTCACCCATTGTGGTTGTGCCCAAGAAGAATGGAAAACTTAGAGATCTCAAGAAAGTGAATGTTGCCATACCTAGGGAGCACTACTCCTTGTCATATTCAGAACATGTTCTTGAACGAGTTGCATGCAAGGAGGCTTATAGTTTTTTGGATGGATACTCAAGCTACAATCAAATTTTGATTGCACCACCTAGGGACCAAGCCAAAACAACTTTTGTTACTAAGCATGGTGTGTATGCTTACAGAGTTATGCCATTCAGTCTAACCAACACACCAGCCACATTCCAAAGACTTATGAATACTGCTTTTAAGGACTTATTATAAGAAAGTTTCTTAAAGATTTCTTGGATGATTTGTGAATTCATTTGTCTTGGAAAGAGCACCTAGCGTGCCTAAAAAGGGTGTTTGAAAGATGTTGATTTTATTGCATATCCTTAAAACCTTACAAATGCCAATTGTGGGTGAAGTACAAAGTTATTCTTGGGTATATAGTGTCCAAAAATTGGATTTCCACTGATGAGAGAAAAATCAAGGTCATCTTAGAATTACCCATAGTAATAAACTGTAAGTGAGTCTAGAGATTCAAGGGCCATGTCGACTACTATTGTTTTTTCTATGCAAAGATAGCTTGTCCTTTAAAGATACATGCTATTGGTTGTATTTGTATGGAATGAGGAGAGTCACAACAAGCTTATGACATGTTGAAGCAAGCCTTGGCAAGTGCTTCGATTTTGCGAGCACCTAACTTGGATATCATCTTCCATGTGCACATTGATGCCTCCAATTTTGTAATTGGATGTGCTCTAGCATAGCCATGGGAACACAAATTGGACTATCCTATTATTTTGCAAGTCAGTAATAACTAGGCGAGGCTGAAATAAATTATACTACCACACTGAGCGTGAAGGGTTAGCAATGGTTTATGCTGTAAAGCACCTAACTCGGATATTATCTTCCATGTGCACATCGATGCCTCCAATTTTGTAATTGGATGTGTTCTAGCATAGCCTTGGGAACACAAATTGGACTATCCTATTAGTTTTGTAAGTCGGTAATAACTATGCAGAGATAGCTCATCCTTTATATAGGCTATTGGTTGTATTTCAAATCAACTTAGAAGTGAGCGGAGTTTGGACATTTGGAATCTACTGTACCCTAGAGTTCTCTCTCTCTCTCTCTCTCTCTCTCTCTCTCTCTCTCTCTCTCTCTCTCTCATGGGCTTTATTTGCTTGCATGCAATTTGAAACCCCTCGTCGGGGGTGCTTCTTCCCTCTCACACAGCTATATTCTCTCTCTCATAAGATTTGTTAACTTGCATATGCAGGTTGAAATGTGGAGGCAACTACTTCTCTCATTAGCTAGCCGATGCGGGGTGCTTGTGTGTGTGTGTGTGTGTGCGTGTGTGTGTGTGTGTGTGAGAGAGAGAGAGAGAGAGAGAGAGAGAGAGAGAGATACTTACCTTGTGTGTGTGGGGAGAGAGAGAAGAGAGAATATAGTTATGTGAGAGGGAAGAAGCACCCTGCTCGGGGTTTCAAACTACATCAGATTGAATTTTTCCATCTGTCGATGGGGATTTCAATTTTTCATATTTTTAATTTATCATCCCCTAACTTGATCCACTGATCAAAAGTAGTAATCTGCCAGCACAATCCACTAATCTCTAGTGATTTGCTGAAGTCATTAACATCATTTCAGTTATGAACGTCATCACAGGGACTCGTCCCATTCATCCTCATTGTCGTTTTGCTTAGCTTATTACATTTCAACCAAATTTTAGGAATCATCATTTTTCAATCAGAATCCAAATCAACTCATCAGTTCACAACCAGAATTTAAAAATCATATCAACCACATTTGAATTCATCATCTGGATAGCATTAATGCTTATAATTTCAAGTCTTAGATTTACTCGTATATACTGCCAGTAAAGAGCTGGTATATACGGTCCTTGGAACTATAAGGTAAAGACCATCATATCTAGGCCTCAAGCAAGTCAGGGATTCCATGCAAATGTGGTACTTCCATCACACAATTATGATCTTATACTGCTACTTCATAAATTTTTGACATTTTTCATTAGTCAAATTGCTCTGATACCAGCTGTGAGATCCCCGTCCCCACCCCGCAATGGATTCGGGGTGCTAGCAGCGGAAGTAGCACTTCTTGCGGGGGGCAGGGTCCCACACTCGGGGCCTTGCCCACGAATATCCAGATAGGTGACTAATTCCTCGGTTCTTCTAAAACCGAACTCGGAAAAACTTCCCTTACCCGGAAAGCACAGGCGATTCTTCCAGGATAAAATTTTACCCTAACATAGTCAAGGTCATTACTGACCAAACTGATCCGACCGAACCTAAAGTCACTTGGTCAGATCAAGGAAGAAACTTGCACTTGGATCATAAAGATCAACGCTTTTTTCCTCATTGAGAGGCATAGCCGTTGATTTTTTTCCATAGAATAATTTTTGACCGGGATTTACTTTATCTAACGTACCATAACAGAATTGAGTCTCAGAATTAGGGATCCATCAGTGCAGCCTAACCCCCATCCAGCAGTCCCATGGGTTAGCCAACCGCCCAACCACTGTAGTGATGGGATCCAATTTGGAATTTGGTTAGGTTTTGCCCCGGGTACCAGGAAAAAGAGTTCCCAGGTCCCCTAGCCGAATATTCATGCAAACTTAACATTAGTCATGCCACTTACACACCCAATATGAAATTGCCTTTTTCACAGATTCAGCCATCTTTAAAACAATCATTTAATGAAACCATAGTATCACTGATCACAATCCTCCAAAATATCTGGTTGGATCTTAATTTCCAATCATTCCTTCATCGGAGTATCTATGGCATCATTGCAACTAGAACGCTCTCACCACCTGTCCACTTATTAGGGGCCTTTTCAATAGTTCCTAGCTCATAGTACCCGGCAATATAATCACTTATAAAAATCAAGATGGAATCTCCGTTGAAGATTAGCAAGATCAACCAAGAAATCCATATAAGAGAGCTATGGAGTGAGGACCAGCAAGGTCAATCAACCAGATCCATACTCGGTTTCAGAAAACAACTCTTACTCCTTGTTCCAATATCTTCCATGACGCAGGTGTGGGTATCTTCGGTGACCTAGAGCCCAAGCACCGTATGGTCAGCACCCTCTAGGATCCTTTGCAAGTCACCTAGCACTTCACTCATAGGCTACTTTCTTGGTCCCTCATCCACTGTACCGGAAGCTCACCATTTAAATCAAACCGAGGCTGTCAAGACCTCGGTCAACCTTGCTATGCGAGACGTCCTCCGTTGACTCTCCGTCAGGTTGTTACAACTTTATCAGCCACGACCTTAATCACAAGACGATCAAAATGCTTTCCCAGCATTCTTGACATAAAACAGTCATTTACAAACAGGTCACAATTACAGTTTCTATAATGAACTCTCGTCTTTCCACATTATCCCTCATTAGTCCACATTACTTATTCCACATTCAATTCATATGTGTACTCATTCTCATCCAATCACATCATTTTCCATCTCATCACATCAGATTCATTCACATCACATATCATTTATTCACATCCCAATTCACATGTCATCACATCTCATCCATTCACTCATATCGACGTCTCACCATTTCACATACACATTCGCATTCATTATTCCACATACACATCCACATTCGTACATCCAATTCCACATCTGCATTTATACATACACATCCATACATTCACATTCGCATTCATTATTCCACATACACATCCACATTCGTACATCCACATCCATACATCCAATTCCACATCTGCATTTATACATACACATCCATACATTCACATCCACATTCATACATCCATATCCACATCCACATCCACATCCATTCATCCATTTCCACATCCACATTCATACATCCATATCCACATCCACATTCATACATCCACATCCACATTCCATATCTACATCCATATATCCACATCCATACATCCACATCCACATCCACATCCACATCCATACATCCATTTTCACATCCACATCCACATCCACATCCATACATCCACATCCACATCTACATTCATACATCCACATCCACATCCACATCCATACATCCATATCCACATTCCACATTCATACATCCATATCCACATTCCACATTCATACATCCACATCCACATTCACATCCATACATCCATATCCACATTCCACATCCATACATCCATATCCACATTCCACATTCATACATCCACATCCACATGTACATTCATACATCCACATCCAAATCCACATCCACATCCACACATCCATTTCCACATCCACATTCATACATCCACATCCACATCCACATTCGTACATCCATATCCACATTCATACATCCACATCCACATCCGTACATCCATATCCACATTCCACATTCACATTCCACATTCACATTCACATTCACATTCACATTCACAAACATCCTCATCCATTTACATTGATCTGATTCATATCACTTCCATCCATCCATTTACATCTATTGGATTCCTATCACGTCTCATCACATCTATTTATAGAATGTAAGAGAATTCTAATTTTTTAATATAAAGATTCTTTACGCATCTAATTAGGCATAAAGATAATTTTAGTAGGAATAACACTTTTATAAAAATCCTTTTATGCATCTATTATGCATAAATTTAATTTTAAGGAAAATAACACTTTTGAATTAAAAATAAACCTTTTATGCATTTTACTATGCATAAATTCCATTTTAATGAGAATAACACTTTCAAAATAAAAACAAATCTTTTATGCATCTATCTATGCATAAATTCAATTTCAATGAAAATAATACTTTCGAAATAAAAATAAATCTTTTATGCATCTTTCTATGCATAAAATCAAAATTGATAAGAATAACTCTTTTGGATTAAAAGTAGAATTCTTTATGCATCTATTTATGCATAAAATCAAAATTGATGAAAATAACTCTTTTGAATTAAAAATAAAATTCTTTATGCATCTTTCTATGCATAACATCAAAATTGATAAGACTAACTCTTTTGGAATAAAAATAAAATTCTTTATGCATCTATTTATGCATAAAATCAAAATTGATGAAAATAACTCTTTTGAATTAAAAATAAAATTCTTTTTGCATCTTTCTATGCATAAAATCAAAATTGATAAGAATAACTCTTTTGGAATAAAAATAAAATTCTTTATGCATCTATTTATGCATAAAATGAAAATTGATGAAAATAACTCTTTTGAATTAAAAATAAAATTTTTTATGCATCTTTCTATGCATAAAATAAAAATTGATAAGAATAACTCTTTTGGAATAAAAATAAAATTCTTTATGCATCTATTTATGCATAAAATCAAAATTGATGAAAATATCTCTTTTGAATTAAAAATAAAATTCTTTATGCATCTTTTGATGCATAAAATCAAAATTGATAAGAATAACTCTTTTGGAATAAAAATAAAATTCTTTATGCATCTAGTTATGCATAAAATCAAAATTGATGAAAATAACTCTTTTGAATTAAAAATAAAATTCTTTATGCATCTTTCTATGCATAAAATCCAATTTTGATGAAAGTTACACTTTTATAATAAAAACAAAATTCTTTTATGCATCTAATTATGCATAAAAATCTAATTATGATAAAAGTAACACTTTTAATCAAAATAAAATTTTCAATATGCATCCTTCTATGCATAGAAATTAATTCTAAAGAAAATAATACTTTTATAATAAAATAATTCTAGTATGTATTTTTCTATACTTAGAATGAAAATTAATACTTTAAAAATACATATACGATGGGGATTACTCTTTTTGAATAATAAAAGGTAAAACTTATTTTACACAATTTTTAGAAAATTTTGCCATAACCTCCTTTGTATGGCTGACCATTTTTCAATTTTTAACTCTCTAAAATCAACTAGAATTTCACCAAGAGTATTTAAATCGTTCTAATGTAAACATTTTCTACTTATTTAAGAAAAACATTATGAAAAACTTGATTCTATCCATTAATCATTCATCTAGGATAAAGAAGGGTAGGATTTACTAAAGAAGAGAGGGGAATGCCTTTTCAATGAGGCATAATATCATTATTCACTTTAAAGAAGACAAAAACCATAAAAACCATAAAATGAAATAGAAAAGAGAAGAATCTCCAACTTACAAGGAGAATTTGAGAGCTTTTCTTTGGCTTGATGGTTTGAGGGATCTACTCTTGTTTGAAACAAGAGTGGCCACCAATCTTTAGAAGAGGGAAAGGTCAAAAACTAATGAATTATGAGTAAATTCATAGTTTTTGGCTATGGGGAGAAGTAGAGTAATAGTGTAAAAACACTATTAAGCTTCAACAAAGGGGAAGGCTTCTATTTATAGGAAAAAGTGAGCCTCTAACCAAGCAAACTGATTCTAGAATTTTCCAGATCAGTTGGTCAATTTTTGACCATTTTTAGGTCAGTTTAGCTCACTTTTTAAATCTAGTTGAAACAGGAGAGAGGAGAGATAAAAATATCTCATTCTTTGGGAGTTTAAAACTCTCCCACACACGTGAAATAGGTGTCTCCTTCATGAGGGAAATTTTCCCATACTGAGGTATCAAAAATGCATCATTTCTTCCAAATATCTCTCTTTTTTAACTATTAACCTTGTCCTTAGTCAACTCTTTATCTTATGTGAGTATTTACTCATTTTTGGGGGATTTTCCTTTTATTCTTCCATTTCTCTCCTCCCTACATTAGGATGAATCTTATTGGTCCATAGTAGGAACCTTAATTTAAAATTTCAAAAAAATCTGGATCCCTAGGATAAGGCCTCTTGAACAGATTATAGTTGATTTCTAATGCACCTTCTAAAAATCTTCTTGAACTTCTGTTTCTGGACCCCTAGGATAAGGCCTCTTGAACAGATTATAGTTGATTTCTAATGCACCTTCTAAAAATCTTCTTGAACTTCTGTTTCAGGGGAAAGTATTTTAATAAGATGAGATATTTTTCCATCCAAAAATATTTAATAACTGAATCACCTCTCTCTAGAAGATTTTCTCTCTCTAGGCCAAAACAGGCCAAAACAGGTATAAACAAGATCTTTTATATTTCTGAAGAGGGATTTGACTACAGAGAGCAGATACTGGACATCCTGAGAGGCTGGGGAGGAATCTTACATTCTACCCCACTTAAAAAACGCGAGATGTTCTCATCTCGCAGGTAGAGTATGATCTCTTTCATCTTCTTCTTCTTCTTCAATCACTTCCAGCGTTACTGCCTTGGAAGTGGATGGCCGATTTGGGAACAACTATCTTTGACTTCCCCTATTCTGAGGCGGGAGGTCTTACATTACTTTGGATTAAAACTGCAGGTTGGATAGAGGGTCTACCTCTGGGATTTCCTTGATTTTGGCGGACAGAACCTTGATTACTCTAGAAGGAAGGGGCTGGAGTCTGGAATCTTAATCCCTGATTTCCCTGCCCTGAAAACCTTGATCCAAAAGGAGTTGGGCAATCCATACTGCGATGTCCAAATCCTTGACAATTATAGCATTTCACTCTCTTGTTCAAGGGTGGAACTTCTGAAGTTGAAATCCAGGGGATTGAGTTTTGGGAAAAGGACATTTCTTCCATTCTGGAACTTCCCATATCCTGGGTTTGACCCTGATATCTCTTAGGCTGAAATGGATCTAGAGCAAAATATTGAATCAAACACATTAAAGCAAGAATCTAGTATCCATTAATCATGAGATTAGTTATCAAATGGCTCATCACATGAATATACAAGAGAGAGAAAATCTATAAGTGCATGTAGCAAGAGAAGATGCACAAATAGCCTAAGTGTGTTTAACCTCTCACCAAGAGGATGGCTTTCAAGTTAGCCATGAACGTGACCATGGAAGGCCAAATCTCCATTGATGGAGCTCAAAGGTACAAGATGACCAAAATTAGTAAAAGTGTCAAAAGATCCTACCAAAGTACCCCAAGCCCTATTTATAGTCACTTTCTCCTTTTGCCCATGGGCCCCTATGTACATGTGGAAATCAAGCTCTATGGTTCATGACAAACCATCCCTTCCCAAAGATTTTGTCCTCAAAATCATACAAGATATTTACAATTGAATCGTAAACTCATGGGAAGTAGAGAGGTCTTCAAAAATGGAATACATTTGGAATAGGGAAACCAAATGTAGTGAAGCCGGCAAACTCCTTCTCCAAAAATGTAAACCCATGGGAAGTAGAGAGGTCTTCAAAAATGGAATACATTTGGAATAGGGAAACCAAATGTAGTGAAGCCGGCAAACTCCTTCTCCAAAAATAGCATGTAGGACTGTTATGGCAGCCATGTTGTCGATGAAGTTTCCCTTGAAATTCTTCATGAAACCTCCATAAAAATGAGATGCAAATGATGCGTAGCCGCACCCAAAAGGGTCCCACATATTTGTCATCGAATCAAATGATCTTCCAAGTGTATTGGAGTAGATTGGTAACCCCAACAATAGATCTAACCAAAACTGTCCAAAAATTACAACACATATAAAACCTCATGATATGCCCATTCTTCACATAATAATCATGCCACTTGATCAAGGAATACTTCCATCAAGTAAACCATGTTGTTGAACATACTCCATTGATTGCCAAGTAGCCTCATCTATGGGCAAACGCTTCCATTTCACAAGGAATTCATCAATGTTCCGGTTCCTCAAAACCCTTGTCCTCTTGTCCACAATCCTCTCTGGCTCATAGATAATCTCTCCTTCTTCATCCATTGGTGGTAACTCTTCAATCTCTTGAGGAAAAGAGCCCACAAACCTCTTAAGGTTGGATACAAACCTCTTAAGGTTGGATACATGAAACACATTATGAATCCTTGTAGAAGGAGGTAGGTCAAGCTTATAAGCCAAATCACCCACTTTCTTGACTACCAAATATGGTCCATAGTATCTATGTGCCAACTTGGAATTGGAAGACCCTTTGAGAATATTGTGACGGCTCTTAGGAAGCTTGAGCAACACATAATCACCTTCCTTGAACTCCATTTTGCATCTATGCTCATCCGCATTTACCTTCATGACTTCTTGTGCCTTCTTCATAGTATCCTTGCATAATTGAAGAAACTGTCTCATCCTTTCCAACTCTTCCTTGGCTAAAGGATTAACCATTTTATCCTCATGGAAGGCAATAGATGGCACATGCACTTGATACCCATAAAGAGCCTTGAAATGTGACATCCCAATACTCAAATGCTTGCTTGAATTATGACAAAATTCAGCAAGGTAAAGCCTTTCATCCCATGATGCTTGCATGTCATGACAATAGTGCCTCAAGTACACTTCAAGCCATTTGTTTGTGCACTCCGTTTGCCTATCCGTTTGAGGGTGATAGGCTGTAGAGCAGGAGTGATTTGAGTCCCCAAATTCTCATACAATGTCCTCCAAAAAGTGCCCATGAACTTGGTATCTCTATCACAAACTATGTTGAGTGGCAAACCATGTATCTTGAATACATGCTCCATAAATTGCTTGGCAATGTGAGAGGTCCCATAAGTAGTCTTGGAAGCAACAAAATGAGCTGATTTGGTGAGTCTATCCACCACCACAAATACTTGATCCCATCCATGCTTCGTCTTTGGCAAGCCCGTGATGAAGTCCATGGAAATGTGAGTCCATCCATGCTTCGTCTTTGGCAAGCCCGTGATGAAGTCCATGGAAATGTGAGTCCATAGGCAAAGGATGAAGTAAACCACTTGGCAATTGGTGACTATCCTTATTCCTTTGGCATGACACACATTCTAAAACAAACTTCTTGACATCCCTCCACATGCCTTTCCAATAGAAGCTTTTGCTCACTTTGTCAAATGTCTTGAGAACACCAAGATGACCCGAAAGCGGTGAAGAATGCATCTCATGAAGCACCTTGGGAATGTAGGATGAGGTTGGAACCAAATACACCTTATCCTTGTGCCATAGTAGACCATTCCAAAGCTTATAATGAGGAAATTCTTCACCATCTCCTTACTGTATTTTCTGCATTTCTTGCATCTTTTAGCATATTGTCCCTCAAAATGCATGCATGATCCCTTCCACTGGGGTCGAAAGGAAACTCATCCTCTTCTTTGACAAAAGAATGACCCTCCAAGTCTTCTTCATGTGTCTCCTTGCTGTAATCTTCAAACTCTCCACATCATGAGATGGCTTGGAATCGTCATCCTCATCCATAATGATCATAGTAGCCACCACTTTCTTTGATTTGAAAATGTGCCCGGGTGACCACTTCTCTTTGCATTTAAAACATAGGCCTTTGCTTCTCAATTCCTCAATCTTAGGATCATCCGTCCGTTGAGTCCTCTTGAATGGTTGAGGAGGCTTCTTGACAAACCCATTGCTCTTCTTAGCATCATTATGAACTCCACTTGTGGACTGTCCACTTCTGCTTATGAAAAGGTACATTGGGCTGAACCCTCTTATACTTTGGCTCATATAGCTCTGCCAACCTCATAGCCTCTTTGATAGTGCTTGGTCTTTGTGCCGAGACATCCGCTTTGATGTATGAATCTAGACCATGCACAAAACTTCTTCAATCGCATGCCTTCATTGAGTCCATCCACAAACATAGAGAGCTTCATGAACCTCTTGATGTACTCCCTAACCGACATGCCCTTTTGTGTGAGTTCATACCATTCGTCATGGTATCGATCAAGAACCAAAGGTGACACAAATGTCATATTCATTTCATGCTTGAGTTCTTTCCAAGTATGTGGCATAACTCCTTCCTTGAGCATATGTCTCCACCATTGATGTGCATAGTCTTCCAAATACAAGGATGCAAAATGCACTTTGTCCCTTTCATTCTTCGGATAGAGCTGAAAGTATGTATCCAACTTATTCATCCATTCTTCCAACTCATGTGGGGCTGAACCATCACCCTTGAACTTAGAGAGTGAAATCTTGTCCTTTACATCCTTTGACACGGTTGACGATGCATTCTCATGATGGTGCGAGGGCTTGTGCTTTTGCATTTGCACAAAAGATCCAAGGAATTGTGCAAAAACCTTGTACTCCCTCTTTGAGGAAATTTGGCATTTCCGTCCACCTATCATGAGCTTCTCTTTGTCTCTCAATGAATGACATATGTTCCCAATCAAGCTCAACCACATCATCCATATCATACACCTCCTCTTCAAGCATGGAGAACTGATTTGCTTTGGGATGCAAAGGTACTCTCCTCGGATCCCCAAAATTTGACTCTTCATGTTTGAATGTAGGAGCATGTTGCTTTCCATCCACCAATTGAGAAGAACCCGCTTGGAATGTAGTAGGCTTCATCTCCCGCATAGAAGGCCTCCTAGCATCCGCCATGAATCCGAAAGTGACATTCTTGGTGGAATGCTCATGTGTTACCTTGGGAGAAACCTCTTGTACCATGGGTAGCTTGCCTTCCCTATGGCCTTCAAAAGCTGTCCCAAATTGCTTGCCTTCATGTAAAGCATCATGACCATTATCATAGGAAGGTTGGCTCATTGGCCGAGCGACCCTCTCTTCCAAAACTTCCATCCTCGTAGCCATAGTGTCAAGCCTACCATTGACTTCCACCCTTGTAGCCATCGTGTCCATCTTAGCATTCATTTCCATCAGCATTTGCATGATCGAATCGATGGGGATGGTATGTGAAGATTGTGGGGTGTGCTTATGGGCACTTCCGACATTCAACTCCTCATTCCCTTCTCTTGAAGTATGCCCAAAAGTATCCCCTTCTCTTGAAGTGTGCCTAAGAGTATCCTCCAGAGCATCATAAATTCCTTGTTCCATCATTGCCTCTTCACCCTCTACCTCGTCGGAAGCCAAAGTGTTGTGCCTCGGTTGCCCTTTTGGCTTCGGCCCCTTGGCTTCAGCCCCTTGGAAAGGTTTCAGAAATTTCGCTCTAAATTGAGGTAGGGATGTCCGATTGAAGTGCTCTAAAGCTTGTTGGAGAGATAATGAAGTGTACTAGACCACTATATGCAAAGACCCGTAAGAGATGAGGTGTGCTACTATTCTCTGTTTTAGGGTTTACAGAGTTATAGGCTGAAACGGTATTTTGGGTACAACTTGAGCTAGAGATATCCAAATGCAAAACTTTTTAGCTCAAATGAAAGCCTTCGATGAGTACTACAAGCCTATGTAATTGGATCTAGAAGAGCTTCAAACCCTTGTGTGACTGAATTAGGGTTTACTGTTTCTATAAAAACCCTAGATTCTACCCTAAAGAGATATCAAAATGCGGAGGTTAAGGGCTCGTTGGGTAGCTCTAAGGAAGCAATAAGAGCTCATATGGTCCCTTTTAATTCAGTCCAAAAGGGTTGGGACTGAATTAGGGCTTTTGTGAATGTGCAGATTCTTGCCAAAGTGACCCTTTTTGTGCCCAATTGATCTTTGTTTGCTCCCAAACCAATGTCAAAACCTTCCGCACCTCATTGGCATCCCAAGGTCTGCAAGTTATGCTCCACAAGCTTCAATTGTCCATGTATGACCAGAAATTTGAGAAAATTTTGACATAGTCTCCTTTGTTTTAGGAGCTAAATCTCAATTTTTCTCAAGTAGCAATGCAAAAATCCATAATCCTCTTATCAATTCCCATCCATTACATAGCATGTGCCTTAACTTGCATCACCAAAAGGCATACAAATTCCTTGCAATTCCAAGCATTCACCATACGTTTCCCATGGCATAATGCAAGATCAATTCCCATGAGATGTCCATATTAAGGCGCCATTGCCATGTACATAAACCAAGAGGATGATTGTGCGAAGAAGATTGTCGGTGTAGCGCGTTGAAGCTTTCCAATCTCCCGGCCAAGCTCTTCTCACCCTCATACCTAGTTCGAACCAAGGCACAGGTTGAGGCCAAGTCTTCACCTCCATACCTAATCCTCCACTGTACCGCTTTTCCACAGCACTCACGGCATGGTGGATGCAAGCCATGCTTCCCCCGGGCCTCCCCACCAACACCCGGGGTACCCTCACCAACATATCTAGTTTCTAGAAATTGAAGTGAGTGCAAACAATTGTGAGGTGCATATAGCTTGAATATGAAAATGAGGCGGATCACTTACAAGGATGTGGCATGACTCATGCCCATTACAATATACTCATAAACCATTATGCATGAACTCATGCTTATCCACATAGCTCCAAATGTCCGCCATTCATCCAAAGGTCCAACATCAATCAATAAGCACAAGTGAGGTAATACCATAATGACATCAATGTCCCATTGGTATCACTCCCATAAGCGTTGCTTATGAGTAATTTGCATCAAATGGCATTCAAGGGCATCAACTTGCATTTGAATGTAGCATTACCAATTGATTCCAATCACACATCAAGCTCTTCCAATGCCCAATAGCATCATTCCAATGCATAAAAGCATCATGTCCATAGCAAAAACCTTCTCATTATTACCCAACATCCACTCCATGCATGTGGCTCAATCAATGCATCTAAGCATATGCATTCCTTCATCCATTTATGCATGGATTTATCAAAGAATCTTGCATTTGTCTCACAAATGGCCACATGACATCCAAATGGGTGTGATTAAAGAAAGATGTGAGCAATAAGAGCATGACATAACTTTCCAATGGATCATGAGTTATGTAGGAATGTTAAAATTCTGTAAATTAGGGTTTCCTTTCATGAATAACCCCAATTTGTCCATAGCATGAGGATTAATCACCAATGCTTGAGAAAATGGCCATAGCAACTCATTAATGGTATTCCAAAAGCTTCAATGGTTGGATTGTTGCTTGATAGAGTCTCCAATGGATCCAAATCTTGAAGATTTTTGTAATTTCTGAGAGTTGCTCAAACCTCCTCTTCTCCCTCTCCAATAGAAATGAAGAACTCCCCAAAATCCACAAGAAAGATGCCAAACATCTTAGCCAACAACTACATGGAATGGATAACAACCAAATGGAATGGTATGAAGCTTCTTCTTGAGATTTTTGGCCGTGAGGCTGCGTGGGAAAATGGCACAACTACGCTAGCCTCATGGTCAAAAAGAAGTAAAATCAACTTCAAGTCTAGCCCTCATTAGCCATAGAATACACTTGCAGCCATTTAGAGTGAGTGGAGATGGACAATGGTGAGCTATGTGATAGAGATTAGGGTTTAGAGCAAAGGGAAAGAAAAGGGAAAGAAATTTTTAGAAAAATGCATGTAAATTGGTACTCTGTGTTCCTCTCCTCAAGATCAACAAAAGCCCTAGCAAATGGGAGCAAAACGGGGGAAGATGAGAAATAATGGCTATGGAAAGCTTGGAAAAGAGGTACAAAAAGATAAACATGATTAACAGAGAGATTAACAGGTGATTAATTCAAATTTTTCTCAATTTTTGTACCTCATCCCAAATAATTGGTCTAGGGTGCCCAAATTAGGTCCAAATGAGCTAAATCTCCATGAAATCACATGAAATGATGCCTCTCCTCCACTAATCTCCAAAGATTAAGTAGAAATTAAGCAAGATTAAGCCAAAACTCCAAGAAATCAAGAGAAAATTCAGAAAATTATCAAGAAAATGACTAATCTCATGCCCAAAACTTTGATAATGGATCAAAATCAAGGCTCTGATACCAAATGAAATGGATCTAGAGCAAAATATTGAATCAAACACATCAAAGCAAGAATCGAGTATCCATTAATCATGAGATTAGTTATCAAATGGCTCATCACATGGATATACAAGAGAGAGAAAATCTATAAGTGCATGTAGCAAGAGAAGATGCACAAATTGCCTAAGTGTGTTTAACCTCTCACCAAGAGGATGGCTTTCAAGTTAGCCATGAACTTGACCATGGAAGGCCAAATCTCCATTGATGGAGCTCAAAGGTACAAGATGACCAAAATTAGTAAAAGTGTCAAAAGATCCTACCAAAGTACCCCAAGCCCTATTTATAGTCACTTTCTCCTTTTGCCCATGGGCCCCTATGTACATGTGGAAATCAAGCTCTATGGTTCATGACATAGGCGGAGGAAGGTTGGAATCATCTTTTGGGAATAAAAACCTTTTGAAAGGTGATGGTGCTGGCTTTGGCGGGACTTTGACATCAAAGGCTTTGGCGAAATCCTTCACCATGGAAACTGGCTTGGCATTCTTCACCAGGATATTCAAAGGTTTGTTCAGTCCCCGAATGAACCTAGCCACCATCAGCTGCTCTTCATCCAGGAGAGGGGAGTATCTAAGGAGGAGGGTGAATTCTTGGTGATATACTTCAATAGTTCTCCTCCCTTGGGTTAACTCTAAGAATTCGTTCATCTTTGTTTCTAAAAAGCCAGGAGGACAGAACCTCGTCCTTAGGTAAATTTTGAGATCACTCCAAGTTTGGGTATTTCGGTCGAGACGGTTTGTCTCACAGTGAGTCCTCCACGCAACCCTGGCCGTTTCCACAATCTTTAACTTGGCGAGAGCCATCTTGTTTCTCTCATTGTAGCCAGTTACATCAAAGTATTCCTCCATGGCCTCAATCCACTTTTCTACAACTTCACCTAACTGTTCCCCTTCACCCTTGAAGGGACCAAGCCGTGAACTATGAAGAGTTTTACGAACATCCAAGTCGAGCTCTTCTTCATCAAATTGGGGGTTAACATTTCTACCACGACGACCTCGATCCATGTTCCTATCAATACGAAAATTCTTGTTAAGTTTCTTTATTTATGATTCAATCCGATTTTTGATTCAACTGATTCTGGGGTTCTTTAAATAGGTCGGCTCCCCACAATCATGGGGTAAAGATACTCATATAGAACGCATTATCAGATAACAATTCATTCAGAATATCTTATTCATAGCTTTAATACAATAATGGTCCATCAGACTGAATTTTTCCATCTGAACAGTCCTCCATGGGGATTTCAATTTTTCATATTTTTTAATTTATCATCCCCTAACTTGATCCACTGATCAAAAGTTAACAGTATTAATCTGCCAGCACAATCCACTAATCTTATAGTGATTTGCTGAAGTCATTAACGTCATTCCAGTTATGAACATCATCACAGGGACTCGTCCCATTCATCCTCATTGTCGTTTTGCTTAGCTTATTACATTTCAACCAAATTTCAGGAATCATCATTTTTCAATCAGAATCCAAATCAACTCATCAGTTCACAACCAAAATTTAAAAATCATATCAACCACATTCGAATTCATCATCTGGATAGCATTAATGCTTATAATTTCAAGTCTTAGATTTACTCGTATATACTGCCAGTAAAGAGCTGCAGTTATACCCTCGGTATATACGGGTAGTCACGGTCCTTGGAACCATAAGGTAAAGACCATCATGTCTAGGCCTCAAGCAAGTCAGGGATTCCATGCAATTGTGGTACTTCCATCTGAAGACCCAATTACTAATTTATGAATTTCAGTTCAAATAACAATTTGTATGAATTTCATCACAATTCTGATCTTATACTGCTACTTCATAAATTTTTGACATTTTTGGCTTTTTGGTTGATCCTCATTAGTCAAATTTCTTTGATACCAGCTGTGAGATCCCCGTCCCCACCCCGCAATGGATTCAGGGTGTGCTAGCAGTAGAAGTAGCACTTCTTGCACGGGGCAGGGTCCCACACTCGGGGCCTCGCCCACGGATATCCGAATAGGTGACTAATTCCTCGGTTCTTCCAAAACCGAACTCGAAAAAACTTCTTCTAGGAAAGCATAGGCGATTCTTCTAGGATAAAATTTTACCTTAACGTAGTCAAGGTCATTATACTGACCAAATTGATCCGACCAAACCTAAAGTCACTTGGTCAGATCAAGGAAGAAACTTGCACTTGGATCATAGAGATCAACACTTTTTTCCTCATTTTGAGAAGCACAACCGTTGATTCTTTTCCATAGAACAATTTTTGATCGGGATTTACTTTATCTAACGTACCATAACAAAATTGAGTCTCAAAATTAGGGATCCATCAGTGCAGCCTAACCCCATCCAGTCCCATGGGTTAGCCAACTGCCCACCAACCACTGTAGTGATGGGATCCAATTTAGGTTTTGTCCCAGGTACCAGGGAAAAGAGTTCCCAGGCTCCCTAGCCGGATATTCATGCAAATTTAACATTAGTCATGCCACTTACACACCCAATATGAAATTGCCTTTTTCACAGATTCAGCCATCTGAGATAGCTCGTAGGGCTTTGTGTTCTCAAAAATTGCATTTGAGGTCATTTCAGGCTCCGTTTTGCATTACAAGTTCTGTACAGGTGTTTTCGTCATTTTGTGCAAAAAATTCAACAGTGCAGCTTTCTGCAAAATAGGCATACGTATTCTATTATGGGCCGTGCTACATAGCACACGAGTTGTTTTTTGTTTAGTCTTTGCTTCATTAACAGGCAGTTTTTGCATCAGTTTCAGTCAATGGCCATGGTTGATAACAGCAATGATGTATTTCGCATGTTGTTTGCTGCTGATGACAAATTGGATGGCGACACCAACTACCCACTTTGGGCATACATGATGCAACATGTTTTGGTTTGCAAAAGGAGTGTGGTCCCTATACTCTTAGGATCAAGGTGTTGAAACATCGGGTGAAGCATACCTTCATCTCATGATGGATTTCTCCAAACAACCACTCTTATGAGATGATTCTAGGAAGACCTTTTATGCATGAAGCAAAAATGGTCCATGATTGGGCAAGGAATCATGTCTACTTGTAGTTTAATGACTTAGAGTAGACCTTGTGGTGGCTAGTCATGTACATCCTATGGGTAGTGGTGGACTTTTCACCAAAACATGATGCAGCATGTTTTGGTTGCAAAAGGAGTGTGGTCCCTATACTCTTAGGATCAAGGTGTTGAAACATCGGGTGAAGCATACCTTCATCATCATGATGGATTTCTCCAAACAACCACTCTTATGAGATGATTCTAGGAAGACCTTTTATGCATGAAGCTAAAATGGTCCATGATTGGGCAAGGAATCATGTCTACTTGTAGTTTGATGACTTAGAGTAGACCTTGTGGTGGCTACTCATGTACATCCTATGGGTAGTGGTGGACTTTTCAGCAATCAACCAGGTACCATGATCAATTCTATTGTATTACAATATTGATTCACATGCAAGAAGGATACCAATACAAACTAGGGACCATACTAATTGAAGGAAGGTGATGATTTAAATTGGATTCAAATGATGGCCACCATGAGGATCAACATGGGTAACAAAAACTAGGGACCATCCTAATCGAACGAAGGTGATGATTTAAATTGGATTCAAATGATGGCCACCATAGACACTTGGGGAAGGCGAGGATCAACATGGGTAATAGTAGATGGCAAGGAACTCCCCAAAGTTGTACTATTGCGAATGATGAGTGCCATGTACTCAGACAACGAGGGAATCAGGGAATGGGAAGAAGACTATGATTTGTACACTGTTAACTCTTACACCTCTCTGGTGAGGAGTTATGCCATTCGGTCTAACCACCAACACACCAGCCACATTCCAAAGACTTATGAATACTACTTTTAAGGACTTATTAAGAAAGTTTCTTAAAGATTTCTTGGATGATTTGTGAATTCATTTGTCTTGGAAAGAGCACCTAGCATGCCTAAAAAGGGTGTTTGAAAGATGTTGATTTTATTGCATATCCTTAAAACCTTACAAATGCCAATTTTGGGTGAAGTACAAAGTTATTCTTGGGTATATAGTGTCCAAAAATGGGATTTCCACTGATGAGAGAAAAATCAAGGTCATCTTCGAATTACCCATAGTAATAAACTATAAGTGAGCCCAGAGATTCAAGGGCCATGTCGACTACTATTGTTGATTTATTCTTTTCTATGCAGAGATAGCTTGTCCTTTAAAGATACATGCTATTGGTTGTATTTGTATGGAATGAGGAGAGTCACAACAAGCTTATGACATGTTGAAGCAAGCCTTGGGGCAAGTGCTTTGATTTTGCGAGCACCTAACTTAGATATCATCTTCCATGTGCACATTGATGCCTCCAATTTTATAATTGGATGTGCTCTAGCACAGCCATGGGAACACAAATTGGACTATCCTATTATTTTGCAAGTCGGTAATAACTAGGCGAGGTTGAAATAATTATACCACCACACTGAGCGTGAAGGGTTAGCAATGGTTTATGCTGTAAAGCACCTAACTCGGATATTATCTTCCATGTGCACATCGATGCCTCCAATTTTGTAATTGGATGTGTTCTAGCATAGCCTTGGGAACTTAAATTGGACTATCCTATTAGTTTTGTAAGTCGGTAATAACTATACAGAGATAGCTCATCCTTTATATAGGCTATTGGTTGCATTTCAAATCAACTTAGAAGTGAGCAGAGTTTGGACATTTGGAATCTACTCTAACCTAGAGTTCTCTCTCTCTCTCTCTCTCTCTCATGGGCTTTGTTTGTTTGCTTGCATGCAATTTGAAACCCCCCAGAGGGTGCTTCTTCCCTCTCACACAGCTATATTGTCTCTCTCACATAGGATTTGTTATTCCTTGTTGAAAAGATGGGTAGGAAATCTCGTTTTATATCAATCCGATTTTGCCCCACTAATGCCATCATAGATGATTCAATTCTTAGGGCAAGGAGACCAAGATCATCACCAAGGCACATGGGTCCTTATGTAGTCAAGGAAGAAAAGAAAGACAAGCAACGAGAGAATACATTTAGGGCATCATGGAAAGGAAGAGTAAAAGACTTCAAGATAGAGACTAGAAGGACAACCATCAAGGAAGTCCTAGTGCAGCATATATATATGCATAATGAGCTTGTGCTTGAGAATCCATATGACATAAAATTGCCCTCGCATAGACAAAATTGTAAGCAAATCTATCGCTTGTGAATCTTTCATTTTCTCATAATGGTCTAATGAACTGTGTTAACTGTCCACGTCTATGGTTGCAGATGTGTACTCATCATATGAGGAGTGGGAGTAGTTCAATGCATCATTGGAATTATGAATGTGGTTCACGCACACATTGGTCGGCCATAGTATGAGGGAAGGAGCAACAAAAGCCTTGTAGATACAGGAATCTTTTTCTATGATCATTTCTACCATCATCTGCTCAACAAGAAACACAATCGTGGCTGCTTGGAAGAGCTACCTTTGCAAGCTGAGTGTTGAACTACATGGATTGGCCTATCCTAGACCCCTCAGTAATGGAGTTAGCAAAGAGCAAGCTCTTCAAGGATGTGCAATGCTCCCTACTACAAGGGAGCATTCCAACTCGTGTAGTAAAAATTATTGTTTACCTAAACTACCAATTACTATGTTTGTGGAACTTTTTAGCTTATTTCAGGTGAAGATAGCGAGAACCATGCTTGTCTGCAAAGATTTGGACACATACCTGTTATAGCAAGACTTCTTGATGAGGGATGGCCGAGTAAAGTTTTTGATGATATCCATTGTAACATTGAATTGGAGACAGTAGTTGCGAAGTACATGATTGCAACTCAAACTTTTATCTTGTCTTTCTAGTATAGCAGGTCCCGTTACATCAATGGAGAGTTGGTACCAATGGATCAAGAAGCCGCAAGTGTAATGGATGACAAAGTCATAAACATTGAAGTGATTGATGAAGCTTCAACACTGGTGACAATTGTTTCTATACAAGGAAAATGTAATTTGTCTCTTTTGGCTCTTTGGACTAAGCTACCTCCTAAGGAGAGTTAAAGTGAAAGAAAGGGATAATTAAAGTAGAGAGAGAGAGAGAGAGAGAGAGAGAGAGAGAGAGAGAGAGAGAGAGAGAGAGAGATGAAAAAAAGGAGAAAGAAATGATAATAAGAAAGGGAGAAAATAGTGAGAGAGAAAGATAAAGAGGATGGTGGAAGGAGAAACAAGGATATCTATTGCAACCAGATTGCTTAATGTCAAAATTAACATATACAAATGACTATTTTTCATACTAGGATGGACAAAACTTAAAGATATTCCATGGTTACTTCTCTATTGGCATTAACTTCCAGGTTAAGGCTACTTTATAAAGTCAAGCGTCATCTTACAAAAGATAGGCTTCCCATGGGTAAGATGGCAAAGCACAGGTGAAACCATGTTAACTTGCAAAGTGGTTAACATACCCCCTTTCCTAAAGTTGACTGTAAGATGCTACTGGTGCTGGAAAGGTGTGGATCATCTCGATGAAGAGACCAATCTACTTGTTTCGAGGCTACGTAGAGATAGGGTTTGGTTGACCATTGAGTTAGTAAGGCTACATGTTTCGGGGCTACCTGGAGATAGGGTTTGGTTGACCATTGAGTTAGTAAGGCTACATGTTTCGGGGCTACCTGGAGATAGGGTTTGGTTGATCGTTGAGTTAGTAAGCATGTCGAGGTTACATCTAGTGTAATGTGGGTAAAAACATTCTTAATGATGCAAGTTGGTTGGGCCCATAGAAAGGAAAAAGGACCCATGGCTTTACTTGTGGATTCATACACCAAGGTCAACTTTATTTGATTAGTAGTAGTGACCGACCCGATGGTGGTCTTGAATTTGGATTTGGATCTCATAGTAAAACTAGAGATTCAAGTGTTTTTGTTATTACTTATTGCTCTTTGGCGGTGAGGTTCTTGTTGTGATGGTGGTAGTCAAAGAAGAGGCAAAATGGTCCCCAATGGAGATTAGAAGGAGTTTATTTCTTTGATGATCTTTGGAGGTTCGTGGATGCTCAAAGAGGATCCAAGCAATGGGTTGTACCATGGACCAACAAGCTTTTTCCCACCATGGCCTTGCCATCAACAAACATACGTGGATGGCTATTGATGTGATGAGGCTTGGGTGTAGGTCCTACCTATTATGAGTGCGTATGTATGTAAGATATGCTTTTTAACTTCAAAGCCCTTGTGAGTAATATGCATGGGCTATGAAAGATGAAGGTGTGCTCATGTGTGTAATCCTTGATGTGATAACTCCAACTCTCTACTTTCTTCAACATTTACCTTTTATCTTGGTTTTGGGGAATTGAGGTCATGAAGCTTTTATGGCACCCCTCTTTGGTTTGATGAGGGTTTTGTATTAGCCATAAATAAATTGAAAGTGGTAGATGGGGTTTAACATGATGGTGGTTAGAGTTTCCAACCTGCATTGATGCCAAAAATATTGTCGTAGTCTTATAGAACAAAGTGATGAAGGCGTTTCAGGGAAGCCATCGATCGGACTGCTGCATGATGTCAAAGGCTTTCTAGTACTGTGAGATCCCCGTCCCCACCACACAACAAATTCGGGGTGCTAACAGTGGAAGTAGCACATCTTGCACAGGTCAAGGTCCCACACTCGGGGCCTCGCCCCCACGGATATCCAGACAGGTGACTAATTCCTCGGTTCTTCCAAAACCGAACTCGGAAAAACTTCCCTTGCCTGGAAAGCACAGGCGATTCCTCTAGGATAAAATTTTACTCTAACGTAGTGAAGGTCATTACTGGCTAAACTAATCCAACGACCGAACCTAAAGTCACTTGGTCAGATCAAGGAAGAAACTTGCACTTGGATAATAGAGATCAACACTTTTTTCCTCATTGAGAGGCACAACCGTTGATCCTTTTCCATAGAACAATTTTTGACCGGGATTTACTTTATCTAACGTACCATAACAGAATTGAGTCTCAGATTTAGGGATCCATCAGTGTAGCCTCTAACCCCATCCAGTCCCATGGGTTAGCCAACTGCCCAACCACTGTAGTGATGGGATCCAATTTAGAATTTGGTTAGGTTTTTGTCCCGGGTACCAGGGAAAAGAGTTCCCAGGCCCCCTAGCCGGATATTCATGCAAATTTAACATTAATCATGCCACTTACACACCCAATATGAAATTGCCTTTTTCACAGATTCAGCCATCTTTAAAACAATCATTTAATGAAACCATGGAATCATTGATCACAATCCTCCAAAATATCCGGTTGAATCTTAATTTCCAATCATTCCTTCATCGGAGTATCTATGGCATCATTGGCAACCAAAACGCTCACCACCTGTCCACTCTCTCAGGGGCCTATTCAATAGTTCCTAGCTCATAGTACCCAGCAATATAATCACTTATAAAAATCAAGATGGAATCTCCGTTGAAGATCAGCAAGATCAACCAATAGATCTATATAAAAGAGCCATGGACTCATCTGTTGAGGACTAGCAAGGTCAATCAACCAGATCCATTCCCGGTTTCAGGAAAACAACTCTTACTCCTTGTTCCAATATCTTCCACGACGCACGTGTGGGTATCTTCGGTAACCCAAAGCCCGAGCACCGTATGGTCAGCACTCTCTAGGATCCGTCGCGCAGGTCACCTAGCGCTTCACTCATAGGCCGCTTCCTTGGTCCCTCATCCACCGTACCGAAAGCTCGTTGGTCAAGACCTCGGCCGACCATGCTATGCGAGATGTCCTCCGTTGACTCTCCGTCAGCTGTTGCAACTTTATCAGTTAGGCCTCCATGACCTTAATCACAAGATGGTCAAAATGCTTCCCCAGCATTCTTGACATAAAACAATCATTTACAAACAGGTTACAAATACATTTTCTATAATAAACTCTTGTCTTTCCACATTATCCCTCATCAGTCCACATTACTTATTCCACATTCCATTCATATGTGTACTCATTCTCATCCAATCACATCATTTTCCATCTCATCACATCAGATTCATTCACATCACATATCATTTATTCACATCCTGATTCACATGTCATCACATCTCATCCATTCACTCATATCGACATCACATCATTTCACATACACATTCGCATTCATTATTCCACATACACATCCACATTCGTACATCCACATCCATACATCCACTTTCACATCCGCATTCATACATACACATCTATATCCACATCTATACATCCACATCCACATCCTCCATACATCCATTTCCACATCCACATCCATACATCCATTTTCACATCCACATTCATACATCCACATCCCCATTCACATTCATACATCCACATCCACATTCACATTCATACATCCACATCCACATCTACATTCATACATCCACACATCCATTTCCACATCCACATCCACATCCACATTCATACATCCATACATCCACATCCACATTCATACATCCATACATCCATTTCCACATCCACATCCACATCCACATCCACATCCACATCCATACATCCATACATCCACATCCACATCCACATCCATACATCCATTTTCACATCCCCACATCCACATTCATACATCCACATCCACATCATCCATTCATCCATCTACATCAACCCACATCATTCACACATCAAACCACATCATCCATACATCTACATTAATCTACATCATCACACATCAAACCACATCATCCATTCATCCATCTACATCAATCCACATGATTCACACATCAAACCACATCATCCATATATCCATCCACATTAATCTACATCATTCACACATCAAACCACATCATCCATTCACATCCGATTCACATGTCGTCATTCATTCACATCCCTTATCATTCATTCATATCACAATTCACATGCCATCACATTCCTTCACATCCTATGCCATTCATTCACATCCTAATTCACATGCCATCACATTCATTCACATCCTAATTCACAGGACATCACATCCATTCATCCATTTTCATTTATCTGATTCATATCACTTCCATCCATCGATTTACATCTATTTGATTTCTATCACATCTCATCACATCTATTTATAGAATGTAAAAGAATTCTAATTTTTTGATATAAAGATTCTTTACGCATCTAATTAGGCATAAAGATAACTTTAGTAGGAATAACACTTTTATAAAAATCCTTTTATACATCTATTTAGGCATAAATTCAATTTTAAGGAAAATAACACTTTTGAATTAAAAATAAACCTTTTATGCATTTTATTATGCATAAATTCCATTTTAATGAGAATAACACTTTCAAAATAAAAATAAATCTTTTGTGCATCTATCTATGCATAAATTCAATTTCAATGAAAATAATACTTTTGAAATAAAAATAAATCTTTTATGCATCTTTCTATGCATAAAATCAAAATTGATGAAAATAACTCTTTTGAATTCAAGATAAAATTCTTTATGCATCTATTTATGCATAAAGTCAAAATTGATGAAAATAACTCTTTTGAATTCAAGATAAAATTCTTTATGCATCTATTTATGCATAAAGTCAAAATTGATGAAAATAACTCTTTTGAATTCAAGATAAAATTCTTTATGCATCTATTTATGCATAAAGTCAAAATTGATGAAAATAACTCTTTTGAATTCAAGATAAAATTCTTTATGCATCTATTTATGCATAAAATCAAAATTGATGAAAATAACTCTTTTGAATTCAAGATAAAAATCTTTATGCATCTATTTATGCATGAAATCAAAATTGATGAAAATAACTCTTTTGAATTAAAAATAAAAATCTTTATGCATCTATTTATGCATGAAATCAAAATTGATGAAAATCACTCTTTTAATATAAAAGAATTTCTTTTATGCATAAAAATCATTTATGATGAAAATCACACTTTTAATATAAAAAGAAATCTTTTATGCATAGAAATCCATTTATGATGAAAATAACACTTTTATAATCAAAATAAAAATTTCAATATGCTTCCTTCTATGCATAGAATTTAATTCTAAAGAGAGTAACACTTTTTTAATAAAATATTTTTAGTATGCTTTTTTCTATACCTAGGATGAAAAATAACACTTTAAGAATACATGTACGATGGGAATTACTCTTTTTGAATAATAAAAGATATAACTTATTTTACACAACTGACCATTTTTCAATTTTTAACTCTCTAAAATCAACTAGAATTTCACCAAGAGTATTTAAATCATTCTAATGTAAACATTTTCTACTTATTTAAGAAAAACATTATGAAAAACTTGATTCTATCCATTAATCATTCATCTAGGATAAAGAAAACTAGATCCATGCCCGGTTTCAGAAAACAACTCTTACTCCTTGTTCCAATATCTTCCACAACGCACGTGTGGGTATCTTCGGCGACCCAGAGCCTGAGCACCGTATGGTCAGCACCCTCTAGGATCCTTCGCAGGTCACCTAGTGCTTCACTCATAGGCCGCTTCCTTGGTCCCTCATCCACTGTACCGGAAGCTCACCATTTAAATCGAACCGAGGCTGGTCAAGACCTCTTCGACCGACCATGCTACGCGAGATGTCCTCCGTTAACTTTCCGTCAGCTCTTTATCAGTTAGGTCTCCACGACCTTAATCACAAGACGGTCAAAATGCTTCCCCAGCATTCTTGACATAAAACAGTCATTTACAAACAGGTCACAAATACAGTTTCTATAATGAACTCTCGTCTTTCCATATTATCCCTCATCAATCCACATTACTTATTCCACATTCCATTCATATGTGTACTCATTCTCATCCAATCACATCATTTTTCATCTCATCACATCAGATTCATTCACATCACATATCATTTATTCACATCCCAATTTACATGTCATCACATCTCATCCATTCACTCATATCGATGTCACATCATTTCACAAACACATTCGCATTCATTATTCCACATACACATCCACATTCGTACATCCATATCCATACATCCACTTCCACTCCCGCTTTATACATACACATCTATATCCACATCCATACATCCACATCCATACATCCACATCCACATCCACATTCATACATCCACATCCACATCCACATCCATACATCCACATCCACATTCATACATCCACATCCACATCCACATCCATACATCCATTTCCACATCCACATCCACATCCATGCATCCATTTTCACATCCACATTCATACATCCATATTCATACATCCACATTCCCATTCACAGTCATACATCCACATCCACATTCACATTCATACATCCACATCCACATCTATATTCATACATCCACACATCCATTTCCATTTCCACATCCACATCCACATTCATACATCCACATCCACATCTATATTCATACATCCACACATCCATTTCCACATCCACATCCACATTCATACATCCACATCCACATCCACATCCACATCCACATCCATACATCCATTTCCACATCCACATCCATACATCCATTTCCACATCCACATCCACATCCACATCCATACATCCATTTCCACATCCACATCCACATCCACATCCACATCCATACATCCACATCCACATCCACATTCACATCATCCATTAATCCACATTCATACATCCACATCCACATCATCCATTCATCCATCTACATCAACCCACATCATTCACACATCAAACCACATCATCCAAACCACATCATCCATATATCCATCCACATTAATCTACATCATTCAAACCACATCATCCATTCACATTCGATTCGCATGTCGTCATTTATTCACATCCCTTATCATTTATTCATATCACAATTCACATGCCATCACATTCCTTCACATCCTATACCATTCACATGTCGTCATTTATTCACATCCCTTATCATTTATTCATATCACAATTCACATGCCATCACATTCCTTCACATCCTATACCATTCATTAACATCCTAATTCACAGGACATCACATCCATTTTCATTTATCTGATTCATATCACTTCCATCCATCCATTTACATCTATCTGATTCCTATCACATCTCATCACATCTATTTATAGAATGTAAGAGCGTTCTAATTTTTTGATATAAAGATTCTTTATGCATCTAATTAGGCATAAAGACAACTTTAGTAGGAATAACACTTTTATAAAAATCCTTTTATGCATCTATTTAGGCATAAATTTAATTTTAAGAAAAATAACACTTTTGAATTAAAAATAAACCTTTTATGCATTTTACTATGCATAAATTCTATTTTAATGAGAATAACACTTTCAAAATAAAAATAAATTTTTTATGCATCTATCTATGCATAAATTCAATTTCAATGAAAATAATACTTTCAAAATAAAAATAAATATTTTATGCATCTTTCTATGCATAAAATCAAAATTGATGAAAATAACTCTTTTGAATTAAAAATAAAATTCTTTATGCATCTATTTATGCATAAAGTCAAAATTGATGAAAATATCTCTTTTGAATTCAAAATCAAATTCTTTATGCATCTATTTATGCATACAATCAAAATGGATGAAAATAACTCTTTTGAATTCAAAATAAAATTCTTTATGCATAAAATCAAAATTGATGAAAATAACTCTTTTGAATTAAAAATAAAATTCTTTATGCATCTATTTATGCATAAAGTCAAAATTGATGAAAATAACTCTTTTGAATTCAAAATAAAATTCTTTATGCATCTATTTATGCATAAAGTCAAAATTGATGAAAATAACTCTTTTGAATTAAAAATAAAATTCTTTATGCATCTATTTATGCATAAAATCAAAATTGATGAAAATAACTTTTTTGAATTAAAAATAAAATTCTTTATGCATCTATTTATGCATGAAATCAAAATTGATGAAAATCACTCTTTTAATATAAAAGAATTTCTTTTATGCATAAAAATCATTTATGATGAAAATCACACTTTTAATATAAAAAGAAATCTTTTATGCATATATTTATGCATAAAAATCCATTTATGATGAAAATAACACTTTTATAATCAAAATAAAAATTTCAGTATGCTTCCTTCTATGCATAGAATTTAATTCTAAAGAAAGTAACACTTTTTTAATAAAATATTTTTAGAATGTTTTTTTCTATACCTAGGATGAAAAATAACACTTTAAGAATACATATACGATGGGAATTGCTCTTTTTGAATAATAAAAGTTATAACTTATTTTACACAATTTTTAGAAATTTTTGCCATAATCTCCTTTGTATGGCTGACCATTTTTCAATTTTTAACTCTCTAAAATCAACTAGAATTTCACCAAGAGTATTTAAATCATTCTAATGTAAACATTTTCTACTTATTTAAGAAAAACATTATGAAAAACTTGATTCTATCCATTAATCATTCATCTAGGATAAAGAAGGGTTGGATTTACTAAAGAAGAGAGGGGAATGCCTTTTCAATGAGGCATAACATCATTATTCACTTTAAAGAAGACAAAAATCATAAAAAACCATAAAATGAAATAGAAAAGAGAAGAATCTCCAACTTACAAGGAGAATTTGAGAGCTTTCCTTTGGCTTGATGGTTTGAGGGATCTACTCTTGTTTGAAACAAGAGTGGCCACCAATCTTTCGAAGAGGGAAAGGTCAAAAACTAATGAATTATGAGTAAATTCACAGTTTTTGGCCCTGGGGGAAGTAGAGTAACAGTGCAAAAACACTATTAAGCTTCAACAAAGGGTAAGGCTTCTATTTATAGGAAAAAGTGAGCCTCTAACTAAGCAAACTGATTCTAGAATTTTCTAGATCAGTTTGGTCAATTTTTGACCATTTTTAGATCAGTTTAGCTCACTTTTTGGATTCCCCCATACTGAGGTGTCAAAAATGCATCATTTCTTCTAAATATTTCTCTTTTTTAACTATTAACCTTGTCCTTAGTCAACTCTTCATCTTATGTGAGTATTTACTCAATTTTGGGGGATTTTCCTTTTATTCTTCCATTTATCTCCTCCCTACATTAGGATGAATCTTATTGGTCCATAGGAACCTTAATTTAAAATTTCAAAAAAATCTGGACCCCTAGGCCTCTTGAAGAGATTATACTTGATTTCTAATGCACCTTCTGAAAATCTTTTTGAACTTCTGTTTCAGGGGAAATTATTTTAATAAGATGAGATATTTTTTCATCCAAAAATATTTAATAACTGAATCATCTCTCTCTAGAAGATTTTCTCTCTCTAGGCCAAAACAGGTATAAACAAGATCTTTTATATTTCTGAAGAGGGATTTGACTACAAGGGAAGATACTAGACATCCTGAGAGCCTGGGGAGGAATCTTACAAGTACCCAATATCTAATTGTCCACAAAGATGACCACCTATGGCCATGGAAGTATTTGACCATGCCACAAAAGTGACCACACCTATGGCCATAGAAGGATTTGATTGTGCCATAAAGGTCTATACTACCATAGTCTCATAGAAGGATGTGATGAAGGGCTTTTAGGAAAGCCATCTACCGAACTGTCACATAATGTTAAAGGGTTTTCAGTACTACCTGGTATCTAGTTGTCCACAAAGGTGACCGCATGTGGCCATGGAAGTGTTTGGCCATGCCACAAAGGTGACCATCTGTGCCCATGGAAGTATTTGACCATGCCATAAAGGTCTATCTGCTCGAGCAAAAATTTTGGCCTTCATTGAGGTCAAAGACCTAGTGTTATTCACTTATCTCTTTACTTACCTTTGTATCTCCTAGAGGATGAGGATAATGAGATGGAAGAAATGGCACATGGTAACTATGATGGGTCAGAGAGACCTTTGCGTAGTAAAAATTATTAAAAATTTTCAGTCAAAGCCATGGTGAGAGTAGTGTCGATCCATCAATGTAAATAAAATTTTTGGACAATGGGACCTTTTTCTTCCATGCACAAGAACTTGTGCCAATTCCACCTTATTTTGATCGAAATAAACCTTTGTGGGTCAATGTAGACTTTTCTCTTGATGTGACCATGTACTCCCTCCACATCTAGTGATCCTTTAGGAGATTGGCACACTCAAGATGTATTCCCAGATGACTTGCACTTGTATAGTCCCTTGGATTAATAAATTAATAGCCTCCTTTTGTGCATCACAAGTAGTCGACTTTTTCATTGGGAAAACATGTTGTCCATTTGTTGATTCACTAGTCAAATTTTAGCTATATCAAAGGATGTGTCAAGGATATCGTGAAAATTGTCTTCACAAATGACGTCTCGCACATTGGTGGGTGGTGGATAAGTGAGTTGCTACTCATGGATAGATAAGGATACACATGGATCGTTTCCATCGTATTCATTGGCCTCTTCATGCAGGTTTAGCAATGGGGTGCCACATTAGGGTTAACATGGCCCTCATGGAATGATTTAATGATTGGGGGCCAAATTAACCAACTCTATCACTAGTGACTATTTAATTGCAAGAGAAGGTGAACACTTGCCTCATCTTATCGTGTTGTTCTTCCTTCACCATGCACTTACCATGGACATCATAAACTTGTTGATGTTTTTCTTAGAGTTCTAACTACTTCCTTTTTTAGTCTTGCCTTCTCAAGTAGAGGAACAAGAGATTCAGAGAAAAACCATACTTTTGTACACTTTAAACCCATATTTACCTCATTCCCTCTGTGGGTGGTGCATCACATATCTTTTTCCACAGCTTAGACTCAACACTTATATGGTTGGATAGAAGATACCTTGCCTTTAAACCACCCACATTTACCTCATTCCCTCTGTGGGTGGTGCATCACATATCTTTTTCCACACCTTAGACTCAACACTTATATGGTTGGATAGAAGATACCTTGCCTTTAAACCACCCACATAAGTTTTGCTATTTCGATCTTGTGTTTACTGAGATGTTTTGGCATCCTCTATGAATTTTATTGACCCTCCATGTGCAAACCCACTTTTATTAAAACGTTTTGCTATTTCGATCTTGTGTTTACTGAGATGTTTTGGCATCCTCTATGAATTTTATTTACCCTCCATGTGCAAACCCACTTTTATTAAAACGTCTTCTAGTTTGGCGATACACCCAACCTAATTGACATGCAACATGAGAAGCTTATATAGTATCCTTAGCCTTGCATGTAAGGTACAAGGATGGAATGAAAGAGAGGGATTTCAAGAATTGAGTGTCCCAATCTCTATCATTTTCATGCAAATTTAGAGGGAGACTTTGATCACAACTCTTAATCCCATTAGCTCATTTTTAAAGGTGTTTTGCCTTCTCTTTTTTTTCTTTGTGTTTCCTTCTTTCTTGCCCTTTTGCTTTGCATCAACTTTATTCTTTCCTTTCTTAAATTCAACTCTCATATAGCATTTTCATTTTCATTTTCATGTTGATTTGGCTATTGGCCTAATTCTAAACAATCACATGGAAATGTAAGATGAGAAAGAAAGAAGGAAGGTAAGGTTGAGAGGGATGCACATTGCACCTTTCAATGTAAAGATAAATGTGGTGGGATCCTTGGTAGAAGGGGTAGTTAAATGTAATATAAGAAAGAACAAAGGAAGCTAAGGTTGAGAGGGCTGCAAAGTGCACCTTTCAAACCCCTTGTCACCTTCTCCCTTTGCTTAGTGGAATTATGTTATAACTTACTATATATATGATGTGGTTTTGCTATAGCTACTTACTTTTATTTAATGTGTCACTTCTAAAGATATGACATAACTAGTTTATAGCAAAAAATATAACAATGTTTATAGTAAAAAAATATAACTAGTTTATATCCTAATGATATGATTTTTTTTCACTTCTAAAATATGCTTTAAAAAAACTAGAACTAATTTAGCAAAATGACTAGTTTAACAACAAATATGCCAAGAAACCTTTTCTCATAAAGAAGTTATTTAATAGATCCAAAAATGATTGTGTTTGCAACAAGTAATGGGCATTGAAACCACATGCTTATGAAATCCTAGATGCTTTTTTATATCATCTTCAAGCAAATGCTTACATTCAAAACTAGATGCTTTTGTATATATCACTTTGAATCAAATGTTTACATTCACATAGTGATGTAATTTGTATCATTGTAATTGTTGAGATGTATGGAAAGGCATGTTAATTGCATTCACATCATCAAGTAACCTAGATACCTGTGCGAGTATTCCTAATCTACCCTAAGTATTTTCCTAATGAAAGCCTATTGATAAACTAAGATTACCACCTTTCAATAAGCTTATTAGATGGTAGGTAAATCCTAATGATCAATGGGCTATAGAAAGGTTGTAAATATTAGCTTAACAAAGAGCTCTTTGAAATCTGGATATGTCCTTAATTGGACTTAAGATTTCTAACCTTGACCTAATGATCTTGCAATACACCAACTAGTTGGCCCATGTGCTCTGATTGATCTCTCTGTTTCCTTTATGTTCTTTAATATGGATTTTGTATATATTTAATGTTCTCTAGTTGAGCTATTTTGTAATTTGACACAAAATGTTAACCGTGAGTTTTAGACTTTTACATGTTATATGTTGTACAAGCTTGTAAATATTTGTTGATGTGTGCTAGTTGAGTTGTTTTGATTGATGTGATGAGGAACATTTTCCTTAGGTTTTCACACTAACTATTGGAGTCTTCATCTATTTAGTCAATTTGATGATATACTCTACATGAAATGGTTTGTTCATTGGAAATATCATTGTCAATTATGGGCTTGCATATCTTGATTCTTTTATTGTGGGTGATAAATTAATCTTACGGTGATAGTTTTAGCATGTCACTAAGTCACTTTTGATATGTTGATTCTTTTATGATGGGTGTTAAATCAATCTTAACGATGATAGTTTTAGCATGTCACTAAGTCACTTTGGACATATTGCTCTGATGATGATATCATATTGATTATATTAATGGCATGATTTGTATTGAAATTATTGTAAATTTTTACGTGATTTTTAATTATTTAATCCTAATGATAAATCACATTTACTAATGGCATTTTTAACAATTTAGCATGTCTCTTTGACTTGATGGCTCTAATGAATAAATATACCACAAAGATTGCATCCTTATAATAATTATTGACATAAAATTTTATGTGATCATATTGATATTGAATCCATTCTTAAAGCTTCAAATTGATTATATTGATATTCAAAGGTTGAAATTGATTTATCCAAGGGGATAACCATGTAAAATGGCATCTTCCTATGCTTGTATCAGTTGCTACTATTACAAGATGATAAAGACTACCTAACTTACTAAGTCTCTTAAGGATAACATGACACCATCATTTTTAGTTAGGATGGACATTGATATGAGCGAGATTTGAGAGCATAGTGCTTCAACTAGAGAAAAATTTAACAATACTAATGCTGAACAAAATGTCAGCATACAAAAGGGTTATGGGCTCCCTAGTTAAAAGACAAGTGCTTTTATGATATCACTGTTGCATCATGTAGGAGTATCAAGCTGAATCAGATCCCACCAACTACTCCAGAGCTAAACTCGAGACGACACTTGCACTCTTGCCATATGGAGAGTATTGGATCCTCTCTGTCGGCATGCAACACTAGCGTTGAATGTTGAACGTGTTCATTGATTGAAACCCAGACCTAACCAGAAGGCTATATAGTTCTTGGAGCCTTCCTGCCCAAAATGTCCTCAAGGTTCACCCAAAAGTAAGTCTTCATTGCTTGCATCACCCTGCCCATGGACCGCTTATGCCTTGAGTTCAAACACGCAATGGAGTGTGGGGCATACCTTTGCTTCACAAGATGAATCCCTTCGGAGGAAGAATTCAAGAGGTGGTTTGCTACAACATAAAGATTCTCTTGCTTGCTTTCATTTTGTGGCAAAGGCTTCTTCCAGGTGTGCTGGTCGAGTCAATGGTGCAGAGAGAGCATATGCTTGGTGGTTCCCTACTATAACGATAGCCTAGTGCATATCATCCTCTGGTATCCTACCTTTAAACTAGAACATGTCGTACAAAACGAGTGCCCAATGAAGGTAAACTTCCGTGACCTACCTTATTACCTGTGGGCCGAGGTCCCTAGAGTGGTTGGAGTGCTGGGCAAGGTTCTTTACACACCTCCATTGGAACACAACTAAGGACAAGGGCCACAATACTATTGTATCCTGTGTGATATAAGAAATGATATCCCAGATGTCCTGTCACTCTCAACCCTTGGAAGAGATTGAGTTCAGCATCTCTGTCCACTTTGGCACCATCCTAGATTCTTGCTACTACAGATATAAGCACGTTGGCCATTTCGTGAAGGACTGCACTTAGCCCAATTGAGGAACCAACTCTAATGCAAGTGAAGATTCCAAGAAGAGTGCAGACTCATCCCCAACCCCTTCATATTCATCCCCTGCTCCCGTGGCCCAAATGCTAGGCACAAAGTCTTCATGAAAAAGAGAGGGGGAATTGCCCAAAGACTAGGGGTTTGGAGTGGCAGGAAAGAACATTCCATCACGCCCTCCACTGCAACCTAAAGATACTAATGTCACCTTGCAGGGGCAAAGCACAAAGAATCCCTTAAGAAGGAACCCCTAAACCCTTGCTCCCATGGCCCAAATGCTAGGCACAAAGTCTTCATGAAAAAGAGACGGGGAAATTACCCAAAGACTAGGGGTTTGGAGTGGCAAGTAAGAACATTCCATCACGCCCTCCACTGCAACCTCTAAAGATACTAATGTCACCTTGCAGGGGAAAAGCACAAAGGATCCCTTAAGAAGGAAGCTCGTGTGCTAAGGGGCAAGTCCTCATTTTGGGTAACAAATATGATGCTTTAGCGGTTCTCAAGCCCATTGAGTTGGATATGTCTCAAGATGTTTAATATGTCTATGCCCATTGAGTTGGATATGTCTCAAGATGTTTAATATGTCTATGCACATAAAGGTGAAAATCCTCACCTCTTGGAACATCCAAGGGATGTGTTCAACAAGAAGAAATGAGAGGTTTTGGATCTCTTTGATGCACGGCAAGCTGATTTTCTGTGTCTGCTAGAATTGAAAATTGGAGGCGACCACCCTCTCAATCTCGAGAGGGGTGGAAATTTTTTTTTTGCACTGATACACCTCGTTCATCGAGTGGGAGGGACTGCCATCTTGCTCGGGGTGGACTTATACGGAGCAGTTTAAAGAGGAGAATGGACATGCATTGGTGCTAAAGGTAAAGAATCCCTCTGCTCAGTTTTTTCTATGCATTGGTGCTAAAGGTAAAGAATCCCTCTGCTCAGTTTTTTCTATGCTTTATATATGCTCCTACTGACTCTGCGGCGGTAGAGAGGGCAGCCCTATGGGAGCAATTAGGAACGATGCTTGAAGGGGAAGATGCAATCATTATTGGTGACTTCAATATGGTTGAGATAGGAGCTGATCGCTCTCATCCCCGATTAGACACCTGTCGAGATGAGAGGGAAGCATGGCAAAAATGTGGATAGCAATATAACTGGGTGTGAAAAGATGCAGGGGGGAAGAGAGCTTGAGCTCTTGCAAGCACACACACACTCACAAAACCCTAATAGAGAACACACGAGGTGAGAGGCTGAAAATCTTCTTCTTCTTCACTCAACACACTCAACACACCATATACAAAGATAAGAGTACACATAATATGAAAGGTACTCAACCAATACATACGAGGGTTCTCTATAGTGTGAACCCAACTAAATGAGCTGGCGCTATAACTATGCTAGTCTCTAGAATGGCTGTCACACAGCCTGCCATCCCACTGGCCGCATATCACCCATGATCTCACTAACCATGCCAGTGGTATAAGCTTGGGGCTTATCCCCCAAGCGGGTCATCAGTGTCCACCACCTCACTAGATGAGCTCGATATCTCAACACTCCCCCTCGAGCTCAACTCCATCTCATGTACACCAAGCAAAGCCCTGAATCTGCGGAGCTTCTCTGTACCCACCAATGCTTTGGTGAAGATGTCAGCTACCTGATCCTGTGTGCTGACATAAACAAGGTCAAGGTCTCCTGCCAAGACCTTCTCTTTGACAAAATGGTAGTGGACCTCTATATGCTTCGTGCAAGCATAAAAAACTGGGTTTCTGGCCAACTGTATATACTGCTAATGTTGTCATAGAAAATGACAACTTGTCTATCCACTGATAGACCCAAATCTGCAAGTAGCTTTCTCAACCAAGCTACCTTACATGCTGCCATAGTAGCTCCTCTGTACTCGGCCTCTGTACTGGATAGAGAAATCATAGACTGCTTCTTGCTGCTCCAAGTCACAGCAGCACTCCCCAAAGAAAACATGAAGCCACTGGTAGATCTTCTATCTGAGATACTACCATCCCAATCAGCATCTATGTACCCATGTATGCATATCTCTGTCCTAGTCTCATAGAATAGTCCACAATGCAAAGTAGACCTCACATACCTCAGTATGCGTCTCAATGCATCCAAATGCGGTTTTCGTGGAACCTGCATAAACTGACTCACCAACCCAACAGCATAGCTCAAATCTGGGCTGGTGATCATCATATAGATCAAGCTTCCTACTATGCGCCTATACATAGTAGGATCCTCCAAAATCTCTCTCCTAAATCTGCACTCCACTTGCCATTCTGATCCAATGGCACAGAAATAGGCTTACAGCCTGTCATACCATACTTGGACAACATGTCCAAGCCATACTGTCTCTGCAGTAATCCAATACCATGTGGTGACCTAATCACCTCAATGCCCAAAAAATATCTGAGCTCCCCCAGATCCTTCATCTCAAACTTTTGTCTAAGCAAGATCTTTACATCAAAGATCTCTGCATCATGGTCCCCCGTAAATGATCAAGTCATCTACATAGATGACAACAAGCATAACCCCTCTATCACCATGTCTCACATACAGCGAGAAATCTGCATTGGTTACATGAAAGCTAATAGTGACAAGATATTCAGAGATCTTGTCAGACCATGCTCTTGGTGCTTGTTTTAAGCCATACAAGGCTTTCTTCAACCTGCAAACATGCTCGGGGTGACCCACATCCTCACAACCAGGTGGCTGCAACATATACAACTCTTTTTGCAAATCCCCATGCAAGAATGCATTCTTTACATCCATCTGATGTAAAGACCATTTCTTTGACGCAGCCACTGCTATCACAACTCTCACTGTTGCCATCTTGGCAACTAGGCTGAAAGTTTCCTCATAAATAATGCCATACGTCTGTGCATATCCTTTGTCTACCAACCTAGCCTTATACCTGTTTATGCTTCCATCACTGTTATGTTTTACTTTGTACACCCACTTGCATCCAATGACTTTCTTGCCTTCAGGCAATTGCACTAAATCCCAAGTCTCATTTCCATATAGTGCATCCATCTCCTCATCTCCATAGCTTTCTCCCAACACACATTTCCAATAGCCTCATCAATGCATGTGGGCTCTACAACCTGCACAACCTTTGTCATATATGCATAGTGATGTGCCACATAACCATCATAGGTAAACCTCTGCACAGGGTTTTTCACTCTCCCAGATCTTCACAGCTTTTCATTCATGGCTTCCATAGACTTCTTTACACCAGGTGTTCTCATAGCTGGGATCCCAAGCTCCTCATCAAGGCTCATCTCTGAGCCACTAGACTCTCCATCAACATGAGAATGCCCTGCAGAAATGTTAGGCATAGCAAGGGGCTCAACCACTTTCTCTTTTCCTTTACGTGATGTACTAATCACATTTGCAGGACTGGTATTATGATGCAGCCTGCCACTCCATGGTCTATCAACATACCCACTAGATGAGGACTCTCCTGGTCCACTCAAAGACTGTGATTGCTGACCTGCATTCTGTGCAACCACACTTCCACTCACATCAGCCCCAACAACTTCTTTTTCAGCAGCATACCAGCTGCTCATCTCATCAAAGACAACATCCCTGCTTACCCTCAACTCACGTGTAGCAGGGTTATAACACCTGTATCCCTTTTGCTCAAGGGAATATCCAATAAACACACATTTTTCAGCTTTTGGATCCAGCTTAGTTCTCAGCTCATCGTGCACATGCACATATGCAATGCATCCAAAGACTTTCAGATGAGACAAATCAGGTTTTCTGCCAGTAAACCTCTCCTCTGGAGTTACATCATGTATGGCTGCAGTTGGAGTCCTGTTCATGATGTATACTGCAGTTGGAGTCCTGTTCCTGATGTATACTGCTGTAGAAATAGCCTCAGCCCAATAGCTATGCGGCATATTCTTCTCTTCCATCAATGCTCACGCAATCTCAGCAATGTGCCTGTTTTTTTGCTCAGCAACTCCATTTTGTTGCGGAGTGTATCTGCATGTAAACTGTCTCCGAATATCATTCTTCTTCAAAAATTTAGAGAACTCATTGGAGTACTCTCCCCCTCCATCTGACCTTAGGCACTTTACATATTTCCCTGTTTGCTTTTCAACCAAAACTCTGAAATTCTGAAAGTGAGTGAATACCTCACTCTTCTCCTTCATGAAATATACCCACACTTTCCTTGTGTGGTCATCAATGAATGTCACATAATACCTGCAGCCTTCCATAGACATGATGGTCTTCGTAGGACCCCATACATCTTAATGCATAACATCTAGTGCATTTCTGGTCACATATCTGTTATGTGGAAATACATGCTTTGTTTGCTTTCCAAATTGGCATGCTTCACATATTCTCTGCATACCTTCCACTTTAAATTTTGGTAGCCCTGTCATAATTCCTTTAGTCTGCATAGACTTCATTCTCTGCACATTCACATGTCCAATTCTTTTATGCCAAATGTCTGTGTCTGCAACAATTCCTATACCATTTACAAACATCGCAGCACTCATTTCAGGCATGTCTACATTCAACGTAAACATTCTGCCCACTCTGTTGCCTTTTGCAACCAACTTGCACTTGTCTTTAAAGTCTTCAACATAACAACCATCAGGGTTAAACCGAACCTGCAAACCCTGCTCAATCATCTGGCCAACTAAAACCAAATTCTTTGTTATGTTCGGAACATGAAGTACATCTGCAAGGTACTTCACTTTGCCATCCTGCATAGACAATGGCACATCTCTAACATGGGTAATCGGATGAGCAGTGTCATCCCCTGTTTCCACAAAACCTGGTCTTTCAAGATTTTTCATCTCCTTGAACCACTCCCCATGACTTGTCATGTGGTTCGAAGCACCTGAATCCACATACCATACATCATCTTTTTATGCTGCTTTAACATTTTCAGACATGGCATTCACGACATGCTGCATAACCAACAACCTTTCATTATCCTCATTGTTTCTTCTTGAGGATGCATAGTTGTTCTGCTGCACTTTCCCATTTTGCATTGTCAGCTTGCTTCTTATAACATTCAGCCTGCACATGTCCAGGCTTACCACAATAAAAGCATTCACATGCATCATTATATTGCCTTTGCCAATTTCCACGTCCTCTTTGACTCCCCCTGCCTCTGAATTTGCCTCTTCCACCTGTGTGTTGTTGATGTTATTGTTGTGTATTCTGGGACTAATGTTGCTGCTCTGCTGCTGCTGCTGTGGCCACAATTCTTATTACCAGTTCGGCCACCTCCTTGATCGCGTCCACGGCCTCCTCTACCTGAACTTGTGTAGAAGGCTTGTTGCTCTGAACTATTTTTGTTTTGTGAAGACTGTTGGTCTTCACCCAAGCTCTTCTCTTCTATAATCAGCATAGACACCAAATCTATAAAGTTGGGAATGTTTTCTCGAGTCTGAATAGACATCTTGAATGCCTTGTATTGTGGCCGAGACCACGTAGACAGACTTCCACCTTATCATCATCATCTACTGACACACCAATAGATGCAAGGGATTCCACAATACCCTTTATCTTCAATGCATAGTCATTCACAGACATGCTCTTTTTCTCCACAGTATGAAGTTCATTCTTCAACTGTATCTTACGTGCCTTGGTATTTGTTTCATAGAGTTTTACCAAGGGGTCCCACGCCTCCTTGGGGGACTTGGCATCCTGAATGTGCCCAATCATGGTGTCTTGTATACTAATGGAGAGCTAATACATAACTTTCCTGGCTCCTTGGTTCCAGTCTTTAAACTTTTTCACATCTGCAGAGCAGTAGTATCTCCGGTGCCTCTTCATGCTCACCTTCTATGTAGTCCCAATAGCCCTTTCCCATCAGGAAATTCGTCAACCTGAACCTCCAAGCATGGAAGTTGTTCTTATCAAGCTTCTCAGCCACAATCTAGGTTATGCCATCATTTGACATCTTGCCAGACAGTATAGTTGCCCTATAGCTTTACTCCCACGAAGAAAGCTCCTCAATCAGAGATCGTTTGCCGGTGCCTCCCATAGAGCTCTCGACAAGGGTGTAGTCACCAACACAAATAGGGAAGAGTAGTTGGAGCTCTTACCCTTGTATCACTTCTTGTGGTTCTCTTGCTTGCAGCTTAGCCCTTAGCATGAACCAGGCTCTGATACCATGAAAAGATGCAGGGGGGAAGAGAGCTTGAGCTCTTGCAAAAGCACACACACACTCACAAAACCCTAATGGAGAACACACGAGGTGAGAGACTGAAAATCTTCTTCTTCTTCACTCAACACTCAACACACCATATACAAAGATAAGAGTACACATAATATGAAAGGTACTCAACCAATACATACGAGGGTTCTCTATAGTGTGAACCCAACTAAATGAGCTGGTGCTATAACTATGCCAGTCTCTAGAATGGCTGTCACACAGCTTGTCATCCCACTGGCCGCATATCACCCATGATCTCACCAACCATGCCAGTGGTATAAGTGTGGGGCCTATCCCCTAGGCGGGTCATCAGTGTCCACAGCCTCACTAGTAGATGAGCTCGATATCTTAACAATATAAACCAAGTCTATAGTATTGGTGACTTCAATATGGTTGAGACAGGAGCTGATCGCTCTCATCCCCGGTTAGACACCTGTCGGGATGAGAGGGAAGAATGGCAGAAATGTGGATAGCAATATAACTGGGTGGATATAAACCAAGTCTATAGTATAGGCAAACTGATGCAGGCAAACTAATGCATGCAGCTACAACAATGTAACTGGGTGGATGTAAACCAAGCCTGTATATGCAAACTGATGCATGCAGCTCTACGTGGATGAATAAACAAGTTGGGTAAGATTGGTGAGTAGCCGGGAATGGATAAGTGCTATGAGTCCTGGTGGGGGACTCCTCCCTAGGACCTTCATACTCTCCCCGATCGTGGCTATTCACATCACTCTCCTTTGATGGTTTCCTTTGCCCTACTAACCTTTGCCTCACGCAGGGTGGGCCCTTGCCCTACAAGCTTAATATTTCCCACTCAGGGAAGAGCAACTTTGACATAGGGGTTGTGACAGCGTGGGAGGCAGCAAGAGCCCAAGGTGGGCCCCCACTAAATAGATGGGATAGATGCATTCGATATGAATTTCTACAAGAAACGGTAGGGTGCATGCCAGATTAGGGAGATCTAGACTCACCATAGTTAATTACTACGTGAGAATCTCATCCAAGCAGGACTAGATCAACACCATGCTGCTTAGTAACCTGGATTCTTACCTTTAGATGTAAGCGAATGTTAGAGATGAAGCAATTAGGATCCGCTTTCGCACACATTGGCTAGCCAAGGGTGATTCTCCAACCAGTTTCTTTTTTCAGCAAGTCAGGGAGAAACACAAGCATGAAAGATTAAGCAAGCTGATGAAGACGAATGGCTCAATCATTGAAAATGAGGGAGAGATAGCGGCACTCTTTACCACATTTATCTGCCATCATCAGTGGCTCGGCCCCCCACACATAGAGGTTGGATAACCAGAGAGATTATAAATTTTTTTTGTCAAGGATAACCATTGCAGTGGACTGCTCCTCCCTCTTAGTTGTAAGAAGGGCTTTCACAGAGGATGAGCTCAAATTTACATCCAGCAAGATGGGTAAGGAAAAGACTCTAGGTTCAGATGGACTATCTTATAGAGTTGGCACTTTTGCCTCTGCTTAGCTCAAACTTATGCGCCATGATCAATGATGCATATAGTAATAAACAACTATGTCAAGAGGTGAACTATGGGGACACGTTAAACTCATCCCAAAATAAGCTCACAGATTGGTGGTAGGAGACTGGCATCCTCTAACCATGCTCAACACCTCATACAAGGTCTTTACTAAGGCTCTTGCACTCTGAATCAAGTTCATTATGCCCCAAGTTGACCCAAACTAGATCAAATTTGTCCATGGCAGACAGATTCACAAGGTGATCCTCAATATATCAACTATGCTTTGGCCCTTAATCAACCCTATATGCTTCTTAATCTTGACCTAGATAAAGCATATGATAGAGTTCGATGGGACTTCATGCTAGCCATCCTAGACAAAATGGGATTTGGGAGAACCTTGGTTAGGATGATCCATGATTTGTTATTAAATGCTAACTCAGAGGTCATTATTAACAATGGGATGGCAACTTGAGACTATGTACTATTGTAGAGAGTAAGGCAAGGATGCCCATTTTCTCCTCTTCTCTTTGTTGCAGTCTTGTTGTTGGCCAATGTTTGCTACTTCCAAGAGACGGCCTTACCAAAGGTCTCCCCCTCTTGGAGGGAGATCAAGAGATGACTATCCAATTCTTTTGCAGATGTTACTAGCTCTATCTTGGTAATAGGTAGCGGCGGATGAGTTTTGTCAACTCTTTGGTTTGTAGTACTACTAAAGCTGCTACTCGACAAAGGCAAGAGATAACCATGGGACCTCAAGTATGGTTTTAAATGGATCTCGTACGGGACACCATTCAAGCTGTTGGGCTGCCCCATCAGGATGGACATTAACAAATGATCCACTGAAGTAAAGCATAGTTATCCTTCTTTGTTGGAAGGCTGGTAGTGCTACTCAAACATGTTCTATTTTCCTATATGACATACCTTACCTCCTATATTGCCCTTAACAAATTAGATTGGGCCAAGGTGGACAAACATTTTAGGTACTTCTTGTGGAGCAGAGTTGAGGGCAAGAATTGGCATGCAATTTAATGGGCACAAGTTTGCTCCCCTAAACAGAAAGATGGTTTGGGCAGCATCACCAACCTGACGATGAGAGACAAGATCTCACTGTGGATGTAGGAGATTGAAACAGTGTGACCGTGGTGGGGGGTAATCACTAGGTATTTCATTCAGAATGCAACATGATTACCAGGTCAATGGGCCAAACTTGTCGTGGTGGAGACACAAGCTCGTATCTTTGGGAAAATGCATAGTTAAGCAATCCACATTAGTTCATGGGGGCTGGGGTGGGGCAGGGTGTGGCAATAGCTATGCCAGCCTAAGATGGACTGGTCAACGCCCCCTCATGGGAGACAGAGCCTTGGTATCATTATGCAACATGGAAGAAGATAAACCACAGGCACTATGACAGGCCCACAAACTTCACAAGAAGGGCTTGCAAAGTAAGGAATGATCTTTGGGATAGCAGAACAACTCGATGGCTGGATTGGGATGACATTTCCCAAAACTATGGTCTCTCTAACTCTACACTCACTATACTACAAGCTGTTGAGATATCGAGCTCGTCTAGTGAGGCGGTGGACACTGATGACCCGCCTAGGGGATAGGCCCCACACTTACACCACTGGCATGGTTGGTGAGATCTTGGGTGATATGCGGCCAGTGGGATGACAGGCTGTGTGACAGCCATTCTAGAGACTGGCATAGTTATAGCGCCAGCTCATTTAGTTGGGTTCACACTATAGAGAACCCGTGTATGTATTGGTTGAGTACCTTTCATATTATTGTGTACTCTTATTTTGTATATGGTGTGTTGAGTGTTGAGTAGAGAAGAAGTTTTTCAGCCTCTCACCTTGTGTGTTCTCTATTAGGGTTTTGTGAGTGTGTGTGTGTGCTTGCAAGAGCTCAAGCTCTCTTCCCCCCTGCATCTTTTCACAAGCTGTGTGGATGATTCTCTCCCTCGTGACGCAAGCCAAGTGCCTTACACCTGAAAAGTGAGAATTGGCTTGCTAACTGGGCCTCAAATATAGGGAGAGCACTCCCGGACCTAAAAGGAGCCGACATGCATGACTGCCAAACCAACTAGTTTGGAAAGCTAGCACACAAGTGGAACTCCCCTAGAACTACCCAAACTTGGGCCCGGTGCACTACTGTGGTAGTGTGGACAACCCCTCCATCCTTCTACATCAAAGTTTTTCTTTGGTGGCTTCTTCAATTGAAGCTCCCTTTACAAGGGATAGACTTGCCAAAACTGAGCCCCAATGTCTCCACTCTGCCCCTTCTGTGTAACACACACATAGGAAAACTGCATTCCATGTGTTTTGGGCGGCCTACCCCAATGCCTAGACACTATGGAGAGGAACTCAAAGGTAGCTAGAAAGTCTTCGCACTCAACACCAATTCACATGGAAAAATGCATTGCTGGGCGACACCATGTTCCTTAACCCGGCCCTAGAGTGCATGTGGCCTTGGATTCACTACTCTATGTTGTACCAACTTTGGATGGCCTAGAACCTAATAGTGTTCTGCTATCGATGCCTGCATATGCATCACCTTGAATGGAAGGTGGATGCCTTTGTAGTAGAACTAAAGATTGTAACTGGCCCTTTCAGCTCTCAACCTGCATGCATAAAAACACAGACTACTCCTCATGGGAAGAGGAGAAAAAGGCCTTATATTTGAAGCTCATTTTGGGCCTCATGGGGTCCTCAACTTGACAATCTATATCTATATATATATATATATATATATATATATATATATATATATATATATATATATATATATATATATATATATATATATATGAGCACACCATACTTGCCATATATATCAGAGCTCCTAAAGCACTTACTTTTCTTTGAATAATCACCAACTTGGCATACATATACATCTAGCATTCCAACCCAGTCTAGTAGCAACAATTTTAATACACATGAGCAAACCATTAAAACAATCTTCGAGCGACTAGATTATCTCTCCTTGGAAGCCTATTCTCCTTGCCTCCATCTATTCAAAATATATATATAAGATAATAACATTAGCTAGATATAATTTTAAAGAAAAAAAAGCTAAAAGATAAACCTTACAAAACTTATTTCGTGGATCAATATTTGAGATGAATGGTGTTTGAACAGGCTTGTAGACAACAAATTGAAAAATTCTATAATGTCTAGTGTCTATGCATCAAAAATCTAACCTATTAGGCTTTTCATAATCTATAAACATTACATGTACATGAAGCTAATCCGCAATCTTTTGTAATCTTAAATTATAAATTCCAAGGAGCCCAAAGCTCTTGTTTGTACGTGTCTGGACCATATAAACCTAGCAATAATCTAGGTTCTAAAAAATAAAGATATTCCTTGTTTTAAAAAAATGTATCAATAATAATTTTGTTTACAATTAAACACAAAAACTATATAAAATGCAAGTTTTTATACTGTAATACACCTATGCACTCTAATAGTTTGATTATTAGAGATGTTGTTTGTCCTTTCCAAGACGGGAGTCTATAATTGAGCCATAAAGATTAAATAGATCATGGTAAACAATGATGACTATATTATAGCAAACATCGAGACTAATACCTTCAATATTTTGTCCATCATCACCATAAATAAATGAAAATGATCTCCTTGCCACATCCATCCTAAGCAATATTACCTTTGATATTAAATACGACACTACACTTCACTAATCATTTACGCAAGTTTTTGAGGTTAGTCTCTCTCTCTCTCTCTCTCTCTCTCTCTCTCTCTCTCTCTCTCTCTCTCTCTCTCTCTCTCTCTCTCTCTCTCTCCACTATAAATGAAAGCAAGACAAAAGCAAAACATTTTCTTATCCAAATGTTATAAAAACAAAGAAAAACTCATTGTGCGCCCCTATGGCCATCTCAAGAATTTGAACCACCCCTTAAGAAATAGATGGGGCACTCTATACCTGTGGATCTACATGGTGGCTTTACCTCAATGTCAAACCATTTATTCCACACAATGTAAATATATTTATATATATCAATTCAATATTACCGACAATGGTAACGCTTATGTGGGAGATAAATTGAAGGAATTCTAACATCCAACTGCTATTTAACTTCATGGCTTCGTACCACAATAAAATAATTGTCATTCTAAAAGAAACATAAATAAACTTGAAAGTATGCACACTTATTGAAAGACAACATAGATTGCACATGTCACATCTTTGTGAACATTCTCCTTCCAAATGCTTACTTGGTTGATAGAAAGATATTTATGAATGTAGTCTCTAGCATTTGTAGGCTCCTCTAGCAATAGCTTGTTCTATACCTTTTGGGCAAAGATTACATTTACATTCTTCTTGGGGGATGCTATTTGTAATACCTCTTTGTAGACAACATTAGTTGTGAAGACTTTGTTTGTACCTTCATTGTGCTGCTTTCATGGTCTAGAGTATCTTTTACACACACTTTCACGGCATTTGATGATCTGACACGTGACATAGCAACATACAATTGTCCATGTGTGAATACTTATGTGGCTAAATAAAGTCCCAACACACTCAATGTTTATCCTTGGGACTTATTTATTGACATAACAAAAGCTAGCCTCATAGGAAATTGTCTCTTCATACCAAAAGGAAATTAAAGCATAGGTGGTATGAATGTTATCCTAGGAATAAAGACCATGGCTCCAATGTTTGTACCTGTAATAATTTCTGCTTCTACCACCTTGAGTAAAATTTCTTGGATATCAATCTGGTACCATTACAAAGTCCTCCCGAGGGTCCAAATTGCAGAGTAGCATGATAGGAGTATTCATCTTCAGAAGCAAGTGGTGAGGAGGGTAACCACCTCCTGATTTCAAACTATTCAAGTACTCAACTGCATACAGTATTATGTCATTCTCAGAAGAAACAATTGAATCTACACTGAGGTATTCTCTTTCAAGACCAAGTAATGCAGTCAAGGGCCAGTTCATTGATCTCATTGACCTCTTGTTTTCCTGGTGTAAGAATAGCATAGTCTTTGAAGAAGCAAGTATAATCCTCCACTCTTTGAAGAATTACCACTCTACCTTGAGTGTCTAGATGGTCTACTTCCAACACTCCAAAGGACATGAAGGACAAGGTCTCACCCTCCAAATTCAAGGAATTTGGTTCAACCCCATAATGAGTTGTAGGAGTGGACTATGAAGATGGACACCTATTTTTTGCTTAGCCAAAGAGTTGAAGAGGATAAGGTCCAATTTACATCATTACACATGGAGGATTATGCTCATGAGTGGTGGAGGCATATGGTCAAGAAGGCAAAATCCCTCACTCTTGGGAAGAGTTAAAAAGAGAGATAAATATGGCTTTTATCTCACCATTAGTTCTTGATAGGTACATGGATGAGCTTACACAAAAGGTTGAGATGGTGAAAGACTACAGTGAAGAACTTCATGAAGCTTTCCATGTATGCAAAGGGGAAGGCATGAGATTGAGGAAGTTCATTCATGGATTGGACCCTCTCATCAAGGCGGATGTGTCAGCCCAAAACACCACCTTCTTTGAAGGAAGCGATGAGGCTTGTAAAGCTTTATAAGACCAAATACACAGCCATTTCCACACCCAATAAGAGCTTCCAAAAGCCATCTACTACCCACAAGGAAAAATGGGAAGAGCTCTTTCTCCACACAACCCTCTTTCATAACCAAGTTTCTAAGAATTCATGGGACTAGACAACTGAGGGTAGAAAACTCTCATGCTCAAATTGATGGCATAAAGAAGACCTTCTCTTATGACAAGAAGCTCACATACAACAAGTGAAGGAAATTAGATTCTCTAAAGATTCAAGAGTTGAGAAGCAAAGGGATATGCTTTACATGTGGAAAGAAGTGGAGTGAAGAGCATGTATGCAAGGGTCAAAAGGCTAATCTGAGCATGATTGTCATGGATAAGAATGAAATTACTGAAAAATATGATGTGGCAGAGGATGCTTATGTGCATTGCCATAAGGAGGTGGTGGAAGTGTCGCTTTCTATGGAGAACCATGAGTTTCCATTTGATTCAGGTGGAAAATTAGCACATATATGTTCTATATTGCATGAATTACTTGTCGGATGCAAGGGAGCCACTACCTTGAGGCTTCAAGGCACTATCACAAGGTAGTGGCTCCCTTGTCGGATGCAAGGGAGCCACTACCTTGAGGCTTCAAGGCACTATCACAATGGAAAGATGGGCCATATTTTGGTGGATTTGGGAAACACATATAGATTTATCAACTCAAAATTTAAGATTACAGCCCATTGAGCTTCCACATGCATTAAGATCTCAATTGGAAAATGGGGAGAAAGAAGTTGCTACCATGTATTGTCCTTCTACTTCCAGAGTTCTCTCTCCCTAATACTCTATGTAAGCCAACCTCATCATGTTGGAATTCGCCCCCATTGATTTGATATTGGGATGTGATTGGTGTGGAGAACTTGGGGTGAGCTCTCATTGAGCTTATCTCACATATACATAGGTTTATGCATGGTGGATAGCTTGTAACACGCAATGGCATTGGTTTTTCAAAGCTCTCCTCCATCACTTCCAAGTAATTTAAGAGGGAAATGAAGAATATGAGTTTGTAACACGCAATGGCATTGGTTTTTCAAAGCTCTCCTCCATCACTTCCAAGTAATTTAAGAGGGAATATGAGTTTCATTTATGTGTCGCAATGTAGGGTGTCAAGGTGGATACAAAGGAGGTGCATTATTCTTGATTATCGTGGGATGATTTTTGTGCATTTCTAGGAAATTGCAAGTTGCTAGAATTTTTGAGATTTTTGGTGGCTTTTACACTCACATTTGGTATTGAGAATGCAATCTCATTGGGAACTGGTGGATAGCAATAGCGTGTGGACACCAATTTAGCAGTGTGTGTGTGTGTGGATAATAATGGCCATGCCCAACTGACCAAGTGTGTGGACACTAGCATTAGGTTTATTTTAGTGTGAACTTCTCATTTAGGAAATTTGCTATGTTTTGTGGAGTGCAATGAAGGAAAGATATGGAGCTTCTCCATTTGATGGAATGAGAGCAAGTATGGTTTAAGTGTGTCTCCCCTATGTTCCCCTCTATTCTCTTTTTAAGGTATCAGAGCCTAGGTAACTCTCATTAGGGTTTCTCGAGTGAGTAAGAAAGAGGGAAAATTATGGTTTTTGGAGTCTTACATTGGAGCTATGGAGCAAAGATAATCTGCGGAGCACACTCAAATGAAGTAGATCTTAATCTTGGCCTATTCAATGAGTAACCCTAGACACTCTAGATTGAAGCCAACAAGTGGTGGCTGCCAAACAAAGGAAAATCAGCTATTGTGAAACTTTCCATTGAAGCTTCATACAATATGTGCACATGTATTTGTAATAAGAAGACTGGGAGTTTTGATGTATTTGCCATTAGCAAGTGGAAGAGGTTTCAAGGGATGTATTAAAATCTAAATGAACACTAGGTTTTGCTTGTGTGAGCTCTCTTGAGCACATATTTGGCCATTGAAGCAAGAAACAACAAAATGATGCAATTGAGGTGGATGTACTTGAGAAAAGTGATGATTAGAGAGATTAGATGATGTACAATCATTAGCACACACACCTAGGACTTCAAGAAAAGTACAAACTCAACTACAAGAAGCCTAGAAATTAGCACAAAGTTCCCTACAGGGCTAGAAATTCGTAAAAAAAACTCAAATGCAAGCATGCAAGGCACAAAGAGCCCCAAGCAACCATAAACTCTTGGTTGAAGCCTACAAGCACTCATGTGGTGGCATTGCTGCAAAACGAGCTCGATTAAAGAGGATTAACAAGGATGTTACTTCTGATTTAGCAAAACATAGTCACTTAATTACTCACTCATTTGGTCAAAATTAGTGAAATTGATCTTATACATAGCTAGAGCAATATGATATGAAGCCAATGAATGCCTAGGCCCTAGCTTTAGATGAGATTTGAATGATTTGGAAGTGGATTAGTACTGGTATATGACTGTTAATAGGTTTTGGTCAAAACAATGAGCTATTTTTGGCATGTATTTGGCACTTGGTGATATGACATAAAGCATGTATAGATGTAAAGGCATATGGTATACAATTGATTGGATCACTTCCTGGTGATTTGGTACATTCAAGAGCTCAGTATTGTGCAGCATTGCAAGCTATATTAGACTGGTTGCACTGGTTGCACTACTGGACAGTGAATGTATGCGAACAAATGGATGTAAAGCATTAAGATTGAGCTGGGGTGTTTTGAAAAGTTGAGGACTGTTTTGGATGTGTTTCTCACAAATTTTTGTGTGAGTACATTAGAGTGTTTTGAAAAGTTGAGGACTGTTTTGAATGTGTTTCTTAGAATTTGTGAGCGACGCCAAGTGATTTTCAGCTTGTATAAACAATGGTTTTAAGTCTCGGATTCTATCACCATAAAAATTATGGAATGCGTGGATAGCATTGGTGCTCAAGCATATGTATGTATGAGTGTTTGAGTTCATTGGTTGCTATACTTAATGAACATTGTGCATAGAAAGATGAGTGATGGTTTAGATAAGATTATTGGGGAAAAGCTTGATAGAAACAACTTCTGGATTTGGAAGTATTGCATGACGAGATTTTTGAAAGGGAAAGGACTTTGGAATTTGGTGAGGTGAGGAGACGGAGCCTAGGATTCTACCACTTAATGCAACACCCATCTAGCTTATAGCACATAAGAGCTGGACATAGAGGGCATTCAAAGTGCTGCATTATTTCTTGATTTGTGTGACAGATGGGATGTTATGCCATATTCAGGATACATATAATCCCAAGGATGCATGTGATACATTGTCGAAGTTGTATGATAAACTACTCAACCAAAGAAGATACCATTAAAACAAAAGATACATAGTGTGACTCAAAACAACAAGAACATCACTGACTTTGTGTAGGAGATTAAAGGATGTGCAGATGCACTTGCATCTATTGGTGCCCCTATGAAAGATGATGATTTAGTTGCCATTACATTGAATGGTTCGGGTAAAAACTACAAAGCATTCAAAACCTCTATGAGGGTTAGAGGTGAAAACTTCCTAGATTTTGATGAGTTGCTCTTGTGGAGGAGATGAAACTTGGTTTAGGTACTTCAATTAGTACTAGTGGGCATGCAAGGGACCATGCATTCTACACTCATGGAGATGCTAAAGGTAGGGGAAGATTTAGTTTTAGAGGATGTACAGGTGGACATGATGATAGGCCACCACAATAACAATAGGATTCACAGTCATCATTTGGTGCACATGGTGGTAGAGTTTTTTACCCTCATGCTAGAGGGAGGTTTGGATCTCATGGTAGAGGTTGTTGGCAACCACAACAGTAGAATATGCACAACATTGAGTGTCATTATTATAGTAAACTTGGGCATACGGCCTAGAGATTACTACAAAAAGCAAAATGATATTTATGGTGGTAGAGTGCAACATGGTAATTATGAATCATCTAGCAAATGAAGGACATACATATCATTTATTTGCTATGAAGCATGTGATGGGTACTATGATGTCACCCAAAGAGAGTCGTATGGATTCAGGTGCATCAAACCACATGACATGTCATGGAGAGTGGTTTGATAACATGATGCCTACACAAACTTGGGGTTATGTTGCTACAAGTGATGATACTCAGCATCCTATTACACATGTTGGTAGTGTATCGTTCAGGATGCATGATGGTAGAGTGAAAACTATGTCTAAGGAGTTATATGTGGATATACAGACACTGGTTGGGTACGTAGTTCTTATGATAGAAGATCTACTAGTGGCTATGCTTTCACATTGGGAAGTGCAGTGGTCAGTTAGAGTAGCAAAAGGCAACCCAAAGTTTCTTTATCTAGCACAGAGGTAGAGTATAGAGGAGCAGCTATGGCTACATGTGAGGTGCTATAGCTAAAGATTTACCAGACAGTAATGTGATGGGAAAGTTGTCATACATTGTGACAACATGAGCGGCATACAATTGGCAAGCGATCCAGTTTATCATGCGAGGACCAAACACATAGAGGTCCACAATCATTTCATCAGGGAGAAAGTGTTGGATGGATAGATAGAGTTGACATACGTGAAAGCTGAAGAGCAAGTTGCAGATATCTTTATGAAACCACTTTTGGTAAAGAGAAGTTTGAGTACTTTAGAGACAGGCTTAGAGTACATGAGATGGATATGGTGAACTTGAGGGGGAGTGTTGAGAATGCAAGCTCATCGAGAACTGGTGGATAACAGTAGTGTGTGGACACAAGTTTAGTAGTGTGTCTGTGTGTGTGTGGATAATAATGGCCACACCCAACTGGCCAAGTGTGCGGACATTAGCACTAGGTTTATTTCATTGTGAACTTATCATTAGGAAATGTGTTGTGTTTTGTGGAGTGCAGCAACAAAGGAAATCTATGGAGCTTCTCCATTTGGTGTGTGTCAATGAAATGAGAGCAAGTATGGTTTAGGTGTCTCTCTTGTGTTCCCCTTTATTTGCTTTTCATTTGGGATGCTTATTATGGTGGAATGATTGGTTATAATGGATGGTTATAATGAATGTGTTGTGTTTTGTGAAGTGCAACAAAGGAAATCTATGGAGCTTCTCCATTTGGTGTGTGTTGATGAAATGAGAGCAAGTATGGTTTAGGTGTTCTTCTGTGTTCCCCTTTATTTACTTTTCGTTTGGGATGCTTATTACGGTGGAATGATTGGTTATAATGGATGGTGTATATACATGCAGTTTTTAGCTCTCTTTACACTCACATGGACTGTTACATGTGGATATCTAGCCATGTTTTGGGGTTTTATACATATGGAGATCATGAGTATGTTCTATGGCTTCTATTTTGGCATTGGCTTGCTTGGGATCTGTGCAAACAATTATAGCCCAATAAGAGTTTATGGAGGAACATATATGAAGCTTGGGAAGATATTTTCATGGATTTTGAAGGAAAGAGGCTCATCATTCACATCAATGGTTACTATGATCATTGGTATATGGCTATGGTGTTACATTGGAGGTTGACATGGTAATGGCATATGACTATTCTTGTTGGCAGCATGTTGGGTTATTTTTGAGATGATAAGGGATATTTTAAATGATGTCAAAATTGTAAATAGAATAATAGGCCTTATTAGGTGGGAAGGGATGGATTGTAAGGAAGGGTGGAATAATAAAATCTTTATGGGATGGGATGGATTATAATAAAGGGATATTTTAAATGCCAAAAATTGCATGCAACATGAAGTTTTCCTTAATAAGGCTTCTGGCCTTCTCATATAGGCACTCGTCGAGCAAATTCCCAAATAAAGAATATGTGCCATTTGTCCCATCAAATGGGACTATGAATTTGCATGAAACATGAAGTTTTCCTTACTGGTAGGAATACCTATTTATAATTTTTCTCTAAGAAATTAATTTTTTAAATGATTACTTTTAGTATTTATTTACAATGTTCTTCATCCAAGTAGGTTATGTTTTTAAAAAAACAAGGGTGGGTTGAAAAAAAAAGTACTTACATCAATCACGCCAATTGTCTTTAGAGATATGGATCATTGTTTTTTTAATTTTTGGGAGGACCACTCCCAAAACTTGTAGCCAAAGGTTGCAAACCTCCCTCCTTTATAGGCCCCTTCCCTAGGCCCTTCTCCATACCTATGTCCTCTTCTTTAAGTATTATTTCCCATTTCTATATGGAATATTTTTGTAAGCTCTTTGAAAAGCCATATTTTTGGCAACCATTCACTCCTAGGCCCCTCATAATTGATCACTTTTTAGGTGGTCATATGGATCTTAGCCAAACAAAATTTTTATTATTTTTTATAGTTTTTTTTCTAAATTTAGACACATTAAAACACAATGATATAGATGTGGGAGCTTAAGGATACAAGAGGGTCATTGAGGTATGTCCCAATCATATTTCTAACATGGTTTGTTTTTGAATTCTTGCATGAAGAAAACCCCACCAAAAATTTAATTTTTTAATCATCTTGATATCAAAGTTTTGTTCTTCCTCTAAGTAACCTAACTTGTTAAATTGCAAAGACATTTTACATATAGACATGAGAAAAATAGTAAAATTTTGGGACAGTAGAAGTATGAATGGGAAGGCCTAGCGCCATAGAAAGAATGAAGGGACAAACTGCTGTCCTGGGGCTTTGCCCAACCACGCTCGGGAGCACAACAACTCAAACAAGAAACCAAATTACTATGGCCTAGAACACAAATACATAGTCGTCGTGTGTCACTTACCTCATGAAAGCTTGTTTCCTAGGATTCTCATAGGAGACGATGTTGCCATGCAATTGCACACCCGAAAGCTCCACTTTGCCAAGCTTCTACTGTCGCACTAAAAAGGAAGCTTGACCCTTCTCACACAGCTTAATCTCTCACACTCACTCTCTCACATGCAAGAAAGCAAGCAATAGCATAAGATAGAGATAGAGAAGAAGAGCACTCTATTGAATTAGCATAAAAGAATGAGTGGTGAGAGTTACATAATTAGATCTGGCTAGTGTAAGCTAGCACCCTCAACCTAGGATCGTGTGGTATGCCTTTAAGACAGTGATGGCACACATGTAAAATATACAATACATAGTTTTCTAGTGAATTCCATCTCCCATTCCGATGCTTATGGACCAAAAGAAGTGAAAATAATACGATGGCTGACATCACCACCATAGAGGTTTAATATACCCCCCTTCTTGATGCATATTTCATCCTCCTCAAAATAGGTCAATGAAGATGCATTAAGGGGGCATCAAGGCTGTATGTTGGATGCATGTTGGCATTGGAAATATCAAAGGTCTTGTAAGTTCTACAAGGTAACATTAGATGCATGTTGGCATTGGAAATATCAGAGGTCTTATAAGGTCTACACGGTAACATGGTATAACCAATAAGATGTTCTTGTGGAAAATAATTGAAATTTAAGCATAATGTAAAGACCTAATCAAGCAGTGAGGAAATATTATTGTGATTAGTCAAATTTTTCTAGTTAAGACAAGGGTAATATTAAGGTTGGTCCAAATTCAATCTAAACTAAGATGGAGCAAAGAGCATGCCTTGGGTTATAACCCCAGTCTCTACACGTTATCACTTTGAAGTGAAACCAGCTCTAGATATTATCTAACCTCATAAATAAAACCGCTATAAGTGATTATTTTTACAAGATTTTTCCTTTGAATTATTTTATTTATTTATTTAATAAGAAGATCAAAATATAAAAGTAGGGCACCCCACCCTGGGACCCAGGCAATGGCCTAGAGACCTCATACAAGAGTATCTAAGAACCATTAGGTTTCTTTACAATGATGGTTTTTTAAATATATTTAAAGTCCTTTATTGGTAGGTTTTTAGCCACAAGATCCCATCCTATGGATATCAAGGCTACAGTCCCAAGGCTCCATCACTAAGAGTCAAAAGTCCTACCTAGATCGCACATGGTAATGGTTAGATCTTCTCCAGCTTCTCTTTCTTTTTTCTTTTTTCTTTTTTCTTTTTTTTTGTATTTTTGGTTTGTTTTTTGTTTTTGTTTTTTTTAAAATACTACTTTCACTTTCACAATTCACCTAGAAGGCTCTATTCTAACTAAAGAGGACACACTAAGGAAGGTGGAGTACTTGGTCGATCTCAAAAAGGATTGAACTAGAACCAAATCTTAAATGGTTATCCAAGTAATGACTAGAAAAGTGATAGACTAGAATGATGTATGCAAGCACTCAAACAAACATTAAATGGAGGATTATAAAAAAGATTGAAATTGAAAACAATAGCATTACTTGAGACTGGGTTTAGAATACACTTGGTTAGTTGTATGGTTGGAAAGTTTGTCTTGCAAATTGTACTTGTTATGTTGAGAACTTCCCTTGTGCTTTCTGTGAACCTTAAAAAATCTTCAAAAATCAATGCAACATGTCATCATCTGATAGCTATAACTCATACATTAGGTCAGACTCAGTGTCACTAAGCTCATCATCCTCACGGTTTGCTTCTAATATATATGCCTTCTCTGGTGTACATGGTAATGGGCTGAGTGCATTCTCTGGTGTACAAGGTAATGGGCTGAGTGCATTCTTGCATGGATACTATAGGAAAGTGAGCTAAGTAGCTACCGCTAGCTATCTAGGAAATGACCCACCATGCTCTAGAAGTAATAAGGAGTGGGTAACATTATTTCATGAAATGACGGCATAAGTGCATAAGCTCTTTCCCTCCTCCCTTGCTCTACAAGCTCTTCCTGTGCATTCTTTAGTTGATAGCACCCTCCCACATTGGATAAAGTACACTCATGTCATCATGTTGTTGTGGTGTCTCTCCTACCATGGTCTGCAAGAGTCCTATCTCGTAGCACCTAAAATAAGTTCTATAATGCCAGCATAAGTAGGAAGTTGCGGATAACATGTGACACTCACATCTAAGACATGGTACAAGGGGATAAAAATTTATGTATAATAGGTTCACAAAGGTGACTCCATAACATCGCTTTCCTAATGGTGCATAAAAATAGCCATGAGTGGGTTTGGAAATGAGGAACACTTAGCTACCCTTGATAATACCAATCCAAATAATCTGGGTCCAAGATAGGGTCATTCTTATCCATCCACGAGCTCACAACCTATTGTAACATCACAATTATACTTCATTCTCTTATTTTGATATGTGATCCTTCTCATCATATTTTTTAAAATTATTTTTAGTTTTTATGGTAAGTTAGATTTTTAGTATGTGTATAGGTGCTATATTGTTGTACATGTTGGTGCAAGATATATTACCATGGGTTAGCTTTTTCCAACAGGCTCCCTCTTGATAGGGACATGAAACTTGTCAGGGAGCAAAATGTGGGGAGTAAAAGTAATGAGATTAACATAAGTCCCCCCTTCTTGCTTTCTATTATACCTTGATCACGGAAGGTATTGTAGGTTTTTTGTAACCATATTGGGTAACTTGTAATTTGGACTTCTTGTGCCGATTATTGTGTTAAGGCCTTCTTTGCTTCATTGTTTGAGGTGGTGCAAATGGAGAATTTTTAGGAACATATTTCAAGGTAGACTTGGGTTACCAATTTTTAGCTTGTGGTATCTACTCGTCCTTTGATATGTAGGTGTTTGCCATGTGGAGATAAAAGAATCATGAGGTCCTTGAATAGTGGATGCTGAAGTGGAGGGGGTTTCCTTAGATTTTATGGATGTTGAAGCTTCCTCCTCGTTTGTTGAAGCTTCCTCCTCGTTTGTGAAGCTCGATAGAGGTGGCAAGGGTTTATGAGTAGAATGTTCAACCATGGCTTCCTCCATAAAGACACACCCTGTACTCAATCATAGATCCAACAACCTTCATCCACGTGCAACCAAGTATTACCAGTTCAGGTAATGTTCTGGTAGGCATAACCCCAGGAAATCTCCTAGCATGTCTCTATTTGTAGTAGCCCGAGAACCTTAGTATTTCTACCACCCATGGATACCTTTCACCTTTAAAGAGGTGTCTACAAGTTGAGTTTTTCCCAACTCGTTTCATGCATTGAATTAGATTATGCCTAGCCTCCATATTTCTACCACCCATGGATACCTTTCACCTTTAAAGAGGTGTCTACAAGTTGAGTTTTTCCCAACTGGTTTCATGCATTGAATTAGATTGTGCCTAGCCCCCATATTAAGCAATGCATTGTAAAGCACTTTACCACCATAAGGGCTAGGCAATTGAGTGGATATTCGTAGAGGTGCTATGTGCTCCTCTATGTCTCCTTCAACTTCTCCCATAAAGGCTTGCGCAAAATTAAGGATAACTTCTCGTCAATTGAAGTTTTGCCCATCTTTCCCTTACCTCCTATTGGGCTTAGATCTTCGTTTGAGCGGCCCTTTCCATGGAGGCTTTCTTGTTATGAGAAGCTCATTAAGGATTCTTTGGTAAGAACTCCATAGTATTTTTTAAACTTACTACTACCATTAAGAAAATTGATAGTTTCAACTTTGTCAAGAGTCTCAACATGTATATTACCTTGTGGAGTAGCTTTACAAATCCTAAATGGTCCCTTTCCAATATATTTTAGCTTTTTCTTTCACTATGGACCCCATACATAAGTACAAGGTCTCCTACCTCAATCTCCTTGTCCTTAAGATTTTGGCAACCCACTTCTTTCTTTGGTCCTTTTCTGTTAGCATGTTTTGTAATGTAATTTGTAATTTGGTCAACCCACTTCTTTCTTTGGTCCTTTTCTCTTAGCATGTTTTGTAATTTGTCTTTCCTCTGTAAGTTATTCGAAAATAAACAACCAATCAGCCATTTTATTACCATCAAGCTTTTCATTTACAGCTACCCTTAAGCTAGGGATCATGAACTCCCAAGGCATTACTACCTCAAGTCCATACACCATCTTAAATGACATGCAACCAATTGCAACTTTGTATGATATGTGATAGGACCATAAAGCTTTTGTGAGCTTAGACTCCCAGTCAATGCATTGAGTCTCAGTATTCTTTGTCAATATTGAAATAAGAACCTTGTTGGTTCTCTCTGATTGGCCATTTGCCATATGGATAGTAATCTGACAGGATGCAATGGCATCATGTCCTTCTTCTGTGGCTTGGCACAACATTGGCAGTCATCACAACATTGGCAGTCATCACAACCTTTTAGCACATGGTTCTTTTAAAAATCATTGGCCACCAATACCCCAAGTGGAGTATTTTCCTGGCTATTATTTCTATTGTAAAATAGCACACAATTCTTTTAAAAAGAATTGGCCACCACTACCCCAAGTGGAGTATTTTCTTGGCTATTATTTTTGTCATAAAATATCCACCTACTACCCCTTGGTGTACTTGTTCCATGATCATGAGGTATTCATCTAGACAGCTCTTCCATAAATAGTTTCAGAAATAAGTTGGTAAGGCTCACTCTCTTTTAGCAACTTTCTTACTAAATCTTTCCTCAGTTCCTTTCCTTCAAGAAAACCATTAGCTAAAAAGTTAATGATTTTCTCGTTCCACTCTAGAATAGCCTCAACCTTGAATACTATAGCAACTCTAATTGGTGCTTCACCATTACGTATACATAGATGATATGCTAACATGTTTTTTGTCAAGCCTCACAACTATGGAAAATTTGAATTTGAGAAGAGTCAATAACCACCTTGTGATTCTCCTTGTGGAGCATGGTTTGTTAACAAGGTACAAAAGGGCCTGATGATCAATATAAAAAATAAATTTATTAGCAAGAAGGTAATGCCTAAATTTTGTACAACATATACCATTCCTAAACCCTTATGCTCTATGGTGTTATAATTAGTTTTAGCCTTTCAATCTCATAAATGAATCTGCATTCAATAAGCTTGTCAATTTCTTCCTTCACAATTTTGGCATATTTATGATTCATTGGATAAGGTCATTGGTTGCTAGGTTTCTCTAACATTTGGTATCATTGGGATGGTGTGCTATACAACAATAGCAGGCACTCCCTTTATGTCATGATACATCCATGCAAAGCAGTCCCTATACTCCTTGAGGAGAGCTACAAGTTCAGCTCCTTGGCCTTATTTAAGTCCTTGGCTATGTAGACAAGCTTAGGATCTTCTCCCAGTTCTCGGCCAAGTCTACTTCCTTGATCTCTATAGGCTCATCATCATCATAGACTCTTCCACTCTCATTTGAGGGGTTATTTTTGCATTATCAAACACTAACTTGCGTTCCCTATGGTGTATGACTTGTAATGCTCAATTGCTTAGGCAAATCAGGCTCATTTTTCTTTCCTTCACTAGCTACTTCAACTGCAACTTTAGCCTCTTGTTCCTTCTATGCAAATTCATGATTTTGTTTCCTCTTGTAGCTAAACAACTCTTTTTTAATTCATTAGAGACTTTTACCTTAGCTATATCAATTAGGGGTAGCCTACAATACTTAACCTTTTGTAAATCCTTTCCCCAATCATCTATAAACTTTTGATGTACATCTACTACACCCATGTACTAGAGCCATTGGGCAGTAGTTGTTCTTTCTTGCAGCCTTCTATGATGATTCACTACATAGCATTTATGTCTTTACTATCTTTGAAGATGTTCCTTGGTGTTTTGAATAACTTTAACTCTTTCTTTAGATTGGTAATCCATATGAGATTTGGAGCTACTCCCTACCGTTTCTTTTAATGTTATTAGCTCTATTTTTCTTGTGGTAAACGAAGGAGTTGGTGTCACTTTCAGTCTCTATTTTAGACTCCTCCACTATTGGTGCTTGAGCTTGAGTTAACCCATGTGGACTTAAGCTCACTATAACTAATCCCCTTGGCATCAGAAGGTAGAGCACGAATCATTCATAGGGGCATAACCTTATGGAGCTCCTCGCCCCATGGCCATCAGGTGTAACCCATGTAGATCCTTTAGCTCCCCAACTATCAATCATAGAGCCATCATATGTATCTAGTTAAGATCATCTTCAAGCTCAATAGCTTGTTTTTTAGCATCTTTGTAGGGTAGGTCTTTCCCTATATTGGTCTCTTCTCTATAAGTATAGCAGTATTACAAAAGGATTGAATGGATGGTACTATCAGATCTCTAGTCAAATAGTCCACCACTACCCATTGGATGTACATGACCAGTAACAAGGTCTCCTCTAATGATTGAGTCATCAAATTGTAGGTAGACATGGTTTTTGGACCAATCACATACCATTTTAGCTTTACACATAAATGTTCTTCCTAAGATCATTTCATATAAAGTAGGTTTCTTGGAAAAGTCTATCACAATCAACGTATGCCTCACCCGATGTTTTAACACCTTAATCTTAAGGTTGCATAACATTCCCATTGGTTTAGTCGTAGTACCATCAGCCATTTTAACCACAATGTTTGAGACTTCAAGCCTAGGTTTGGCCATTTTTTTCCATCAATGAAATTTTGACCATTGATTTGGCATACTCATCCTCTACTTGGGTTCTTAAATCTTCTATGACTTGAGTTGACAAAATTCCATAGTAGGATTGAGTCTTGTGGGTTTTTACAAATGGTGGTAGTCCTACATTGAGTTCTCCATTTAAAAGAGCTTTCAATGCTCTAAAGAGTTTGAGATCTCCACACAAGCACATAGTCATCGTGATCTTTGTTTCAAAAGCCATTAACTCCAACAATTTAGGGATGTTCAAGGGAGTACCCCATCACCTCTCTACCATATGAGGGTTCTGCTGAAATTGGAATTTCCACCTCTTAAACAAGTTCAAGGTTTTCATACTGAAACATTTTCTCCTAAAGAGTTCAAAATCCATTCTTGGGAGAGTTCTCATTGACCTCAAGGATGATGCTAGGTATATCCAAGGGTTTGTGGGTTAGGCTTTAGGTTGTTTGGATGAACAGTGTCAAAGATGTTTACTTGTTTTGGTCTTGGTTCTAACTCCTCTTGATTATGGGTGATCATATCCTTGAGCTCATGACGTTGTTCCAATTCTCTTACAGGTTCAGGGTATGAACCAAGTTTCTCTTTGTTTGGTTTCTTGAGGGCTTGCATCCTTTCCTTTTTTGTCTCCTTAGTTTTTGTGTGTGTCTAGTTTGCTTAGAACTAGTGTGTGTGTCCACTAAATTAGAATCCTCATCAATATCATTTATGTAGACTGGTTCATCTGGTGTTCCCAAGCTCACTCGTTCCGTTTTCTTCGTTATGCCGCTTTTATGGATTTTTTTCTTCTATTTTCCCTCCTCTTTTTGGATCCCGCTACTAAAGTAGCATGGTTTTCAACTTTCTTTTCCACAACAGGTATGTTTTGAGCTATGCGTCTTGCTATTACATTCACAGGTGGGTTAGGATTTCTCAAAATTGATCTTTGAGTTTGACCACCCACTCCAATCATGTTGAGAGGTTTGATGTGAAAGACCATTCTGCTAATTTATAACCACCACTTTCATTGGGGAATCTTTAACCATCAAATGATCTATGCCACAACAATTATTATAGATTGTAGGTGGCATGCTGAAAGATGTAACTTGGGTGATTGGTAAGTTTCTGATGGGACACTCAGAGACTCAGTGTGGTCCCTAAAAATGATAGAATTAAAAAGGCATTCTCTTGATTGTAGAGTTATTGATGCCTTGACCTCATCCTATCGATAGCTAGCTGGTATACTGGTTTGACTTCGCCTCTTACATCGACTACATAGTATACCGGATAAAGCTCTAAGGAGTCCTTAGCGACATGTGATGCACTATCCAAGTCAACCTATTTGGTTTAATGGTGTGATCCTTGGGAGTGGAGGTTGAGGTCCCAAAATTGGTGGAGGTAATGACACATTTTGTGCATTGTAAATCTTCCTTGCAATATGTTGTTGTGTCGTTGGCTCAGTATTGGGTTGAGGTGTTACAATAGCCATTATGGCTTGTGGCTATGATGGAGTTAGTAAGTCCAACTTCTACGGTCTAGAAGCAAACGCATGCGGCACTGTGAAGCCTTATGACCATAACGTCCACAAAAAGTATAATTTTCATTATAGTGTGCCGTTTAGGACTAGACACTCACTGGTCAAATGCCCTTGTTAGCAAATTGAGCACCATTGAATCTCTCCTTGGATATATATGTACATTTTTTGGAGCTTTATTTGCCTTCATACCCTCTTGAAGTGCTTTCATGAAATCTGTGAAATTCATCTCCGCTAAAGTGTTACCCTCAATGGGTTAACCATAAAAGTGCTATGTCCCATAATTCCAAAAGCAACAGATTTAGAATCTGATGCTTTGGCTCTCTTGACCATCAGATTATCTTCTAGTTGGATGGCATTGTGACTTCATCCCACGTAGTGATCTCTCTAATGACTAAGCCACTATAGATCACTTCATGTTTAAGCCCATGGATGAATCTATTAAGCAATTAATTATTTGAATAACGTTCATGTAGAAGGCAACGAGAGTTCAAATGCTAGAGACGGCTAATGAAATCTCTAACTGACTCCTCTTCTTTTCTCTCAACTTTGCGTAGCTATGAAGCTACACCCTATAAGACTCCTTTATGCACAAGTTGCCTTAAGAAAAATCTTCTAAGAGTGGTGAAGTTCAAGTGTTCCTCGACCTTGAGAGTTCTATACCAATCCCCAGCCTTACCATCTAATGTTAGACTAAAGGCATTAGTCTAGAAACCTCATTTTGTTCTCCTAACAAACTTGATCAAATACCTCCAAATGTCTCCTAGGATCACTATCTCTAGTGAGTTTATGAGTTAGCTTGGCTATGTGGGAAGCTTTTCCATGGCTATGTCGAAAACCATCTCTCACAACAGGCGCTATGCTCTCTACTACCACTCTTCCGAGGGCTTATGCAAAAGCAATTGGGTCTGTGGGGTAGAGCCGACGCTAGCATAGCAGAGCAAGAGCAATGATCAAATACCTCCAAATATCTCCCAGGATCACTATCTCTAGTGAATTTATGAGTTATCTTGGATATCTAGGAAGCATTTCCATGGCTATGTAGACCACCATCTCTCACAATACGTGATATGCTCTCTGCTACCGCTCTTCTCAGGGCCTATGCAAAAGCAACTAGGTATGTGGGTAGAGCCTATGCAAAAGCAACTAGGTATGTGGGTAGAGCCGATGCTAGCATAGTAGTAGGAGCAGGTGGAGATGCAACATGTGGCACTACAAGAGGATGCATTGGTCTAAACCCTAGTGGGGGGTGGATGTGCTACATAAGGTATGTGTCCTACTGGTGCCCCAATAGGTGCTTTAGTAATGTGGGCATTAAGTGCAGTTGGTCTCACAAAAAAAACAGAGGAGTTAGTAGCACACTCACTTTAGGGAAGGGATGTTTCATGGGTTCAATAGAATGAGATGTGACCCCTCTAGGAATGGCAATACTAGATATTCCAAGGCGCAGGGGGGTCCATGTGTGAAGTGGTGGTGGCTAATGTTGGTAATAACCATGGGCATGTGGCTCAAAGGTAATAATGTGTCAATCATAGTAGGTGCCATAGTTGGTGGTGTGGTGCTTACCACTGGATGAGGCAGCGTACTAGCAGTGTCTTGGGTGGGGACAACTCTAGGATCTAAGAAGGTGAAGCTCATGCTAGTATGCTCTTGAGTCCCTAAATGGCCTTATGGGTTAGAAGACGTGGATTGGTCCATGGTATAGCGGGTGATACTATAAAAGTAGGATCCACTGGTGGGCTCACAGGAGGTGTAACCATTTCACTCATTATGGGCATTCTTGCTTTGGATATCACAATTTGCGCCCATGGGTCTTTGGATCCTTTCATGTTCAATGATCCTATGTATGTAATTGTAGATGCCCTGTAATCATTCCTCCTCTATTGTGGCCCCAGATATTGATTAGATAACCCCTTCCCAACTAGCACCATAAGCTTAGCCTCCCGGGGCCTCCACCTTCCAAAAAAGTTTGTATCACGTGCGTTCAAAGGCATATTTTAAAACCCCTCTGTAGCCTGATTTCCCCTATTTTATGCATACCTCCTATTACTTTTGCAATATATTATTATAACCCTCCTGTACTTTTAAAATTTCCAGCTCATAGAATTTTTTCCCCCCTCTAGTAAATTTAAATTTAAAGATATCACGCCCCTTACAATTATTGAAAAAGGTGATCATAAGAATAATCGATAAGCCTTTGTCAACATGCATATACTACTACATCTAGAAGGATGCCGTCATGTTGTACACATTCTCACCTTGACCTTATCTTTGAATTTGTGCATTCTAAGAGAAAACAAGGGAGATCCTTAAGAACATGTCCTTTCTAAATGCCTTGAAAGAAGGCCAGCATGCAGACTTAGTGAGATTATCAAGGTCTTCCTAGAAAGTAAGAATGCAAGTTTATTGAAACAAAGAATTGAATACTATGTCGGGAGTGGAGAGTTGACGGGAGAGTAGGAGACGAGAGTCAACAATGTGTGGGTGTGAAGAATGGATAATGGGCACACCACAACCCATGAGTTTTATTCATGTGTTAGAGTTAGGGTGGAACCGGTTCAACGAACCGGTTTCACAAACTACAAATGTTACATAGGGCCTTTACACCCCAACAACCTCCCACTTAAAGGCAATATGCCCGTAGGAGAGTGAGAAAAAAAAAAGCAAGTATACAATGATATACAAGACCAACACAAATCTGTAAATGGCCTCATCCAACACCCATGAGTGATCTGCAGTGTGCAAACCGCTCGGCATGTAAACTCTTCGTCAGAAGATCTGTAGGATTATCATCCGTGTGAATCTTGACAAGCTGAAGCAACTTGTTATCAATCACCTCACAGATAAAGTGGTACCTCACATCAATATGCTTTGTCTTTGCATGGAAAACAGGATTTCGTGCTAGCTGGATGGCACTCTGACTGTCACAATGCAAGAACGGAACATCACCATGGAATCCCAAATCTGCCACAAGCCGAGCAAGCCATAAGGCCTCCTTGCAAGCCTCAGCAGCAGCTGCAACATACTCTGTGACTATAGCCTTACAAGCACACAAAATTACAGCAAATCCAGGCTCAAGCATGTGAAATATACGCATTGGGGTGCCCCATAGCCATGAAAGCTGCAAGAAGCTCTCAAGAAACACACATATACACACACACCATCTATTCTCTCATCTCTCTCTAAGAAAACACCACAGCCATATACCCACACACCATCTATTCTCTCATCTCTCTCTCTAAGAAAACACCACAGCCATATACCCACACAATGAAAAGCTACCTAGTGTAGAGCACACAGAAGATAGACAAGACAATCATCCTCACCATCCTCTTCTCCTTCCTCCATAGCTAGGAAATATTCAAGAACAAGGAAGAGACAAGAGAGAGGCAAGAGTTGTGCTCAAACCAAGAGAGTTAGAAAGGAACGTGAAAGAGGTTGATAAAGGAAGAGAGAGACTCTAACTTCCTCAACCACCCACATCCCACGACCCTTCTTTTCCCCTTTTCTTTATTTGATTCCAAATATTCAAAAGTACATAATGTTTGAACCTTAGGCTTGCTTCATTTTGTGAATACATGGCTTGGACCTTACAAAATACTAAGAGAGAGTTTTCATGCTGTGGCTTTACAAATGCGGACCCGTTAATATGCCAAGCATTTACATTAAAAAGGAGTACAAAAGATAAGTACAATTTAGGCATGAATTCCATGAAAGTGTGACTTTTGTCGATGAAGAACCTCCAAACATCACCATAATGCGCCAAAATTGGCACCAAAATCCGGGGTTGTCATTTCTCCTCCACTCAGCTATGAGCGTCCTCGCGAACAAATGTTGATGAAAAACCTCCCATTAACGCATACGTTTAGCTCCTTCACACATCTTCCACACAACTCCCTTGTTCAAGAAACACCCACACTAACTTACACACTCATCACACTCACTCAGTCACTCATCTCTAAACTTACACACTAACACCACCTCACTCAAATGACATAGGATAAGGATGTACAACATCAACCCTTTGCTCAAAAGAGCACTCACCCACCCTCACGGAAACAAAATGGAAACCCCTTCTTTTGACCCCAAATGAAACCCCATCCAAATTTTTTTACTATGCTCGCCCACACAAAACATTTTGTTCCCAGACTACCAATCCTCCTTTTTCTACTGTCGGCTAGAAAACCTCAAATTCTCTCTCTCCTTCGCTGCACCCAGACCCTCCCTTTGCAAAGCTTGTCCTCTCCTCAATGACACAGGCATCAAGAAGTCCCTTTTTTTCTCTTCCTCTCTATCTCACCTTCGGACCTGGTTTGCCTTCTCAACTGTGATGTCTGCTTGCTTTATGTCCATTAGGGTTTGCACCCTCATGTCTGCTTGACCCGCCACAGTCATACCTTCTGTGGGTTGCCTCTTTGCTCTGATCGCCTCTGGCCATGGACCAGAAGATAGACAAGGAAGAAACTGGCTGCCAGCCGCCCGAGGGCCCTGCTTTCTACACCAATAACTGTGGCTTCTTCGGCAGCCCGCCGGCCACCATGAACCTCTGCTCCCAGTGCTACGGTGACCTTGTGGTGAAGCAGACCGGCACCGCTTTGCCAAAGATAAGGCCATGGCCGGAACCCTCCTCACAAAAAAACCCTTGCCGTCGCCCATCAAACCCTTGGCATCGTCCGACATGTCCTTGCTGACAGTACCCTCTCCGGAAATGCCTTTGTAGTTTTCATGTCCATCTTGCTCCTTTCTTTCCTTCAAGGCCGCCTCCCTCCTCGGTCTTTGCACATTCTTTCTGGGCCAGTGCTCCCTCCACTGATTCTTTTTCAGACCCCTGCAATGTGTTGAGCATCAAAACATCTATGTTTCCAGTTCCACTCTTGTATCTTCCATGCTCTGTTTGGCCAACCCAATCAGAATGAGGCACAAAAGAGCTCTTGGTTTCATACTGCACTTCATACACATCGTGTACACCTTCACCTGCATCATCTGCAACCTCTGCGAAGGAAGTTTGTTGTCTATCAATGGCTTTGTGCATATCCATCCTGGATTTAAACCCTTTGCTTTCCAAACCAATTTCTCCATCAGATGCAGAGGAACATTCTTTCTGGTTCCCATCTTCACAATCCTTTCTGACCCTCTCAAAAGATAAACACTTCAAATCTTCCTTTGATAAGAAAGAAAATGAATTTGGCTCCACACTTACTGGCAGCAGTCGTAGACAGTCCCTTCATATCCTCTTCCTGTTGAGGCCGGATGTATGCAGATGGTTCGCCAGCTTTTTAGCGTTGAAGCCATCCTCCAAACACTTCTTGAAATCCTCCACGAGATCTTCATAAGAGTCAGGCTCCTTGGCTGGTATTGCAACTTCACTTTTTGACTTCAAATTCTTGATAGGAGTTTTCTTTGATGCCCGGATCACATCTCTGGCCTTTGTGGCACCTTCACAATCTTCAGTGATGGTATTCAACATTACCATCTCACGGTTGCTGGCCCCGATGTTCTGAAGAGCCATTTCAAAAGGAGCACTGGCACTTATACAAACTCAAAAAGGCCCTTCGTCTGGTAAGAAGAGATGAATTTCTTGCCGTCCAGACCGGATGTGGAGCAAAGATGAGCTCTCTCCTGATGAAGCCATATCAGCAAATAGAACCAAGAAATAAAATGTATGACTCCCTGCAAGCACTTAGAAGTGCTCAGCAAAGTATCTCCAAAGCGCGGAAACACTCCCAGATAAATAACACTTGCCTGCTCAATGTCTGTCAAGCATCCAAAGATGCTCCCACTGGCACAAAAGCTGTATGTACGAGCTCAAAAGCTCAACCAATGAGTAAGAAGCAATGTCAAACTCTTTTCCAATCCCCGATGGTCAATACCTCAAAGCATGTACCCAAGACATAACCCGAATAGCATAGGCATAAGCATACATGAGTAAAATAGCTTCAGCCCACTGTATGTCAGCAGTGATTCACTGCTCAAAACTGAGTATTCTCAGTCCTAAATCAGGGCCAAAATGATGGCAAACCATTAACATAGCATCTCCATACATGTAGACATCATACGGGCATCAATATGCATCAAGTGATCAATCCCGGTAAGCATAGACTTCAAGAGATAAGTGCTGCCCTGTTTTTGGCCTGTTTGTAGACTGTTTACACAGTCCCAAACCTGAAGCAAAAAGCTTCAATGTTCAATGCCAAGTCACGGGGTTGTTGGCAAGTGTTTAACCAAGCCAAATGGAGCCAAGTCACAGCCAACAAGTCACAGCCAAGTCACAGCCTGTAAGGCTGGCGCAATCTGCGCTGCTGCTCCTTGATGGCCTACAGCCCACGTGGCACAAGGGAGGGTGAAAGGGGGCTCAATAGGGAGCCAATGAAGCCACAAGTCAAGCCTTAGTGCCCCTTAAGAGGCCCAACTGGAGATATGAAGCAATGAAGCAATGAAGCAATGAAGCTTCAATGGTGGCTGCCCCTTCTTTTCTCAGACCTGCAGACTGAAAAACCGAAGTAAAACCCTGTGGGGGATGAAGCAATACCTCTGTGTGAATGCCGTGAGGGTGCCCAAAGGGGCCAGGAAGGTGCTCGGGAAGCCGGGGAGTGACGGGAGCTCGAAGGAGTCGGATATGGCTGCAGGGAAGGAGACCCAATGCGAGTAGGGAGTCGATGGGAAGCTAAGCAATTTGACTACAGATTTATCAGCATCATCATACTCCACAGTCCACAGTGCATTCAACTTTGAACCATCCTGCTCTGTGACACCGTGCTAGTGTGGAATTTCATAGCAGACATACAATCAAGATGACACATTTTACGTATGGTTGACATCCAAATTGTGAAGCAGACAACACCAACAACTCTCATGCCTGTCAAAATAAAATTGGGCAACAGCTGCAACACAAATAAAAACATATGCATGCACATAAGAACTGGTCTAACAAGGAATCAATAAAAGACATGCACATGCTTTTTAGTAACCTATTCTTGGATTAAACACCTACTCATCATACACGCATATCATTGAACTTCATATAATGTCGTTGACTAGAGCTGCTCAAATGTATATTATACTCAAGCTACCCACATTATAGAAGGGATATACATGACATTTAACAAAAATCTACAATATGTATAAGTGTTTGTGATTCTTTCTTTAGCCGTTATTGTAGGTCCCATTGCCTGCTCTGCCAAAATGGATTGCCTTAGGAATGAATTGGATCTGCAAAACAATCTGATAGCAATCAAAAGAGAAATTTTGTATACGTGAGCTAAAGATGTTCCTCTATTCTTTTGAATTAAAGCAATAACTAAGACTTACTTTCTCTCACAAAAACTGTCCTTGAATATACGCTTAGACATGTCGTCATACATAGTCATGCATACCACGGCTACAAAAAGCTTGAGTCTACATAAGTCAGAGTCGCTAAGTCTTTCAGCCCGCACCCAAAAAACTTCAGCCCCACCAAAATTCAGCCCATGTCAAATCAGCTTCTTGCCTCCCTATGTGTTTGATGACCTGTTGCCTACAATCAAAATGAAAATGAGGAAAATGATGCAAAAATCTGATATAACATGACTTAAAAATATAATTAAATGCTTCAACACTTACGTGAATCACATGAAAAACTAACCTGAAGTATTTACAAAATCATTAAAAAGCTTGTAGTCATTTTGATGTAGTTCATATTTAGTATTGTATGTTAAATGTGCCAATGCAATAACTGACTCTATATCGACCATGTTCAAGTCCGTCAAGTCATAAGTAAATGTTCGACGCCCTTTCACCTTTTGATACCAACCAAGCTGAATCTCTACCCCTTGAGGCCGGTCCGTCAAGTCAAAACCTCGCTTATAATCCACATACCTGCCACCTACCTTCTTTCTCATCTTTTGAACTCTTCCAAGGTACCAAGTGCTATGAAGTGTGTCCATCTTCTTCATATTTGTAGCTTTTCTAATTCTCTTTGACCTTTTTTGTCCCTCTCCATGTGTCACATCATGGAAATAAATTGCGCAATCAGACCCTATTCCAAAAAAATTGCCATTACTAGATGACACTTCTTTTTCCTTGTGGCTGAAATACACTCCTTGCTTCACCCTAGTCAACCTATCCTTTGACAATGTAGAGTTTCCATTGAGTTGGCTTACCAAAGTAGATTTGAAGATGAATTTGCCATCAACCTCTACCACCGGTGAGATACTCTTCTTCTCAGCTTCATTGCTTGCCTCATCAAGAAGCCCATCGATCTCATGTCGAATCTCACTCAAAGATATGACCTCGTCATCTTCATTGCTCTCGTCGCCAATGGGGCTATCATCACCACATGGCTCCGCAAAGTCATCATGCTCATCTGCCCCGCCCATTTCAGTATCTAGCTTTGACCACATTGATTCTGTATCTAACCAAGGCTCTTTCCACCATTTAAGACCCTCACTTGTGCAAGGTTTGAGGCCCAATGTCTCACATAAAGTTTGTGCCTGCTTCAATCCCTCTTTTAATGCATCTATCATCTTTGTATCACAGGAAACACTTTCGTAGTTCCCAAGATCTGCTTCCAAAACACCTTCATGCTTGTTCAAGTCCTTCCAAATGTGTTCTTGTTTCTTATGGGCCCTTGAAAAAGTCACCCCATTTGAGCTATACTCATGCATGGCAACCTGATTCAAACTACCAACACAATGCAAAAGATCTCCAAAATCAAACGCTCTTTCCTGCCCAACCATACCGCCAATCTTGCTGAAATAGATCTCCGCTGCATCAGATCCTGTGAGATGTAGAGGACATTTGAAATTTGGATAGAACTCCCAAAACATCCTTATAAGTAGAACAACAAAATGGCAAGAAAGTTGAATGTCTATGTATGCCTCTTTGCTAATGAAGTTTTCCCTTAGGTTGTATGTAGGATGGTGATGTAGCCATAATCTCCACAGCTTGAAGAAGAAGACCACTTTAGCTGCAAGCACCACACGCTGTCCCAAGTCTAAATATGGTGATAAGAATATGTCTATGTAGTCAGCAACAACCTGCAAATATGCCTCGGTCCCTTGCATGCTCCTCTCTTTCTTTTGCATTTCCCTCATACATTTTTGCACTTGTCTAGAGACAATCCTTTGGGCTGCCCCCCAGTTTTGACGATCATTTCATTGTATGTCCCCATCTCGCAACCTGTGCTGATCAACAGAGAAAGTGTTGTAGACCATAGCAACGTGATTGAGTGTAATCCACACACGCCCAATTGCAAGCTCTCGGGTAGGACTGTCAAGAGGACTCACAAGCTTCTTTCCACAATGGACAAAATCTTGATCATGTAAACCATACACATCTCCTCTCACAAATCTTCCTTTCAACTTCCATCCAGGCCAATCAATGAAAAATTGCCTATCTCTCTTTCCTAGGTAGTCTTCAACCATGAGCTTTCGACGCCTACTGTCACCATCTGATGCATGCCCCCAATTATTGGACCTATCACGTCTTTGAACTTTGCATTCCACATCCGCTCCACAAGCATCCATTGGGTTCTGATGAAATCACTATCAAAGCGGTTGCATGTGCAATGCACAACTAGAGCCAATCTTGGAAGACTCTCATGAAGAGGGTTGACAATGAGGAGCCTTGCATAGTGTCCCACCACGTGGTTTTGGAAGGCATCTACTATTGTCTCATATCCTTGTGCTCCATCTCCAACGATGATGGCATCATTTGAAGAGCATTGATGATCCTCTCCTTCTCTTCCACAAAACCCAATCAAAGCATCATCTTTTGCATTCCATCTACATAAAGAGAAAGATTTTTATTTCAGCCCGCTTCATGCACAAAGAACTTTATATTTACAATCAAAGAAAGGAAGAGATATTGAAAAAAGCTTACCTAATGCGCCGCTTGATAGTTGTCTCATCTTCAACATATATCTTCCCGATTGCATCAAAGATATATTCATGCTCCCCTGACTGAAAGTAAGTTGATTTTCTTCGGTGTCTCCTAGTGGTTGACATGGATGGCCCTCCAAGGTTTGCACTCAAAAACTCATGTAAGCGTGGCCCACCCCATAGCTTCACGACTTCAAAAATGGTCTTTGTTGATTCTGTGAATCTTTGACCCTTTTCGGATCTTAATGCATTCTTTGCAATGTCTTGAAGAAAGTCCCATAAAGCTGATTTGCCTCCAAATTTACCTTGCCTGCAAGCCTCAATGATGTTATTGCAAAATCGCCTCACATCCTTTCTATTAATGCTTTCATAGTTGGCCTCTTTCAAGGATCTGATTCTCACGGAAAGCACCACAATCTTTGCCTTCAGCCACCATAAATTTCTACCTGCTTCTTGTAATTTCTTCTTGGTCCGAACTGAGACACTTTTCAGCTCTTCAATTCCAAGGTAATCTAGCCGCATTCCTTTGCCCGTTTGCCTTTCTCCTCTCTTCTCAATGGAAATACTCTCCCGATACACTCTCATGCGAAAATCACCACATGATGGAATTGTCTTGCAATGCTTGCATGTAAAACTTTGAAAAGGCATTCCAATGCTTGAGATACGAAGGCAATGTATATGCCTAAAGCATCCATCTACCATGTACTCCATATCTCCATCATGCAAAGATGCTTTTGTATATGGCTCACAAAACCACTCTTGTCCCATCTTTAGATCTTGTAGGAGAGGTTTTATATCAACCTCACGACCACTAACATGAATTGTATGCTGCCATAATCCCCAACACAAGATAGTAAGATTGGATGAAGGCAAGCATGATGTACCTGTGGGGATAGAAGGCGCTTTTGAACGCTCTTTTGTTGATGTGAGAAAAGCACCCAAGGTTTGTTGGCGTGGATCTTTGTCAAAATGCTTTTTAGGTTGCCCACAAGATCCAGTCAAGAGTGAAGAAGACTGATGTGGTGTGGTCTTGCTCCATGCAATGGTGTGAGACTTTCCATTAATATGTTCCATTAGAATTGTTGGCAAATCTGAACCACGAGGACATAAGGGCAGCCACTTCCCATCATACTTACACACCACTCTGACAGTGCTTCTATCTTTGTAATCATGCAAGGTGGCTTCAACCAACTGAAAATCAGCCCCTACATGAAGAAACAAGATCTTGAGAGAAGAAAAGAAAAGAAAAATCAGCTGAAAATTAACACTAAAAAGAACAAGCAAAAATCCTTTAAAAAAAACCAATACAAGGGGCTGAAATTAGTGTCTTGCATGAGCTTAACAAAGGTGTTACATAAAGAAGATAATAGTTTGGTTGCAAAGAATTAAGAAATAAGTTGATGCTTACCTTCATGAGTGTTATTGAAATTATTCATCTCCTCGATATAGCCGCCAAAATTGCCACCGCATCATCACAATCATCTTCTTTGTCCTTTGTACTACTTCCTTGAGTGTCTATTGCATCGATCTTTAGCCCTCGATTGGAAAGGTACCGTTTTGTATGGGATTGTCCTTGAAGAATGTGAAATCTTAAGAAGTTTGATAAGCATGAGTATGCGGTCTGCTTGCCTCCAGTCATTCCCGATCCATAAAAGCTTTTACATTCATCACACCAAATTCCAAAGGCTTGTCATTGACATCTTCAGTTGTAAGCTGAAAATTGTCATCTCTAGGTGGATTTCTGTTCCTCAAATTCTTACGAGTCTTGTCACATTGGACCTCCCAAAGGTCAAGAGTTTCTTTTGGTAGTAAAGAACTCTTGAGCATGTTGACCTTGCTACCATGAACATTCTCACCCTCTTCCCTTGCATTCATGTCACTAGTTTCTAAGGCAACATTTAAGCTTCTACAAATGCGCTTTGCGGGCCCGCCACCATAAGCCATGCTTAAACACCTCTTTATGCCAACACTTTTGTTGCTCTCCACTTGCCAACGCTCTTCTTGTGTGGCATTCAATGTGCACACTCCATCATCATCTTCATCTTCAATAACAAACTCAAAAGATTCACTTACAATGCCATCTTGCACAATCTCTTTGCGTATGGCACTATAGGTATAATCTCCCATCACTCTAACATAACCCAACAACTTCTTTTCACTATCCCCATGGTCAAACACCTTAATGCGAGCCTTGGATGCCATGAATGATCGATCCTACATTTAAAAGAACCATAAAAGAGAAAATATCAAACATTATGAGGGATGCCAATAAATAGTTTAATGGGCATAAAATATCTACAAGGTCTCTATTTATTGAAAAAATATGAAAGAAAAATTAAAAGAAATTTCTTCTCTCTTGCAATAGGACCACACTCATTTTCTTTGATTTCAACCATAAAGCTTGAGAGAGCTTGCAAAAAATAAGGCAAATCTACTTTACTTGAGAGCTACATAAAATTCTATTGGAAAAAAATGCATGAGGATTACTACTAGATTGAATTCTTAGTATGCTTGTAGCTGTAAATATTGCAAATAAGAAGCAATAATTAGAGAATATTTGCCCTGCACAACAAGAGAACTAGCTATTTAGGAAGAAACTTTTCACTGCATATAAAAATTAGTTTTAAAAGAAAACGTTAATACACTTTAATTACACCTGCTTTATGTGATAAGATCAAAGACGTTAACCCACCATTGCTAACACCCATGCAGTTAATTATCTTAATAATCCTTAAGCTTGAAAAGCTAAATGCTTGGGTTAAAGCTTACGTGATTAGCAAAAGCCGATTCCGCAACCCAACAACACCCGGGCAACCCATAAGCAACATGCCAAGGATCAAACCCACATCGAAAAGCAGGCCTGCAACTAGCAATACCTCCTGGACACCTGATTTTGAAGCTAAAACTGAGTCTAGCGGGAGCCAGGAGCCAGGAGCCTTTTCCGGCCGTGATGGCCGATGGGCAGCAGATGGGGAGCTAGACTAATGGTGGTGACAGGAGCCAAATTCTGCTTCCGATATGGGGACAACAGGCGATCACAGCTTTGTGCTACACATCAGCGCACCTTAGAAAAGCTTCCGCTACACATCAGCGTGTTGAAATAAATAATTCATAGATAGCTTTAGTTTAAAGTTATTTTAATAAATTACAACAATGTAAATAATGAAACGACATTTACTAGGTGAACCCTCAAATAGGGTTGCGCCCCAATAATAAACACAACGGTTGATGCATCGACATCTCGCCTGTCAGAGCTATGGTGAACTGTGAGTCTGTGTATTGAAAACATAATGTATGCTGTGTGTACACCTATTTTCTGCATGGTATCAGCCTAAGGAAGGGCTTCTCCACTTGCGCTCAATCTTCTGTGCATGCAGCCTGCGCCCTAACATTGTGGCGTGCAGATTCACATTGCGTTCTCTCCAATGCGCCTAAACAGGCCCCAGAAATTTGACCTAGGCCACGACGACTTAGTCGTTCTGTGTGCAAGGCCGTGACAGTTGCTGGTTCGGAACAGCAACTGCTATGGCCCAAGCACATTCCTCAGGCCAGTCTTACAAGATCGACAAATTGAATGATAAAAACTACCAACCATGGAAGTTGACCATGAGTATGGTTATGGAGAAACTTGAGCTCCTTCCTTGGGTAGATGGCACTTTTGTATGCCCCACCCAAGCCAACCCTATGACTGTTCAAAACACGCAAGACATTACAGATTGGAAATCAAAAGATCTAAGTGCTCGTTTGGAGCTTTTACTTCATATGGATGATACGCGAAAGCAGACCGTGCGAACCTTGACCACAGCACGGCAAATTTGGACTCGTCTTGAAGAGAGCCATGAACATAAAGATGTTGCCACTCAGGTCATGAACCTAAAAACTCTAGTGAATAAAGTTATGACTGAAGATCAGAATGTTCCTAAATTCCTAGAGGCGTGGCGACTTCAACTGGATGAGACTACACTCTCGGGTGTCAATCTTCCTGAAAACATGCAGGCTATGTTGCTGCTTGCTGCCCTCCCGTCTTCATGGCAGCCCTTTATAACCACCCGAACCGCAGCTCATCTCTCCATACCTATTCTAATCCCTTCCATTATACAAGAACATACAATCAGATCTGCTTCATCTTTACAAGCAGCTTCATCTACAGCTATGGCTATGTATGCCCGGCCTACATCCAAGTTCTCCTCGAACTTCCATTAAAAAAATACATCATCGAAATCTTTCCATAAACCGAGGAGGCCACATCAGAACAATTCTCGATTTCGTCAATCACGCCCTGGCATTTCATTCACAAGCCCATACTGCAAGATCTGTAACAAACATGGTCATCATACTTCAGAATGTTGGCATAACGGCAAGAATAAGAGCTCTCAGAGCAGCAGCAGCAGGCAGGCAAATTATGCCTCTGGTTCTGAAAGCGGGTCCCAATATTCGTCGCCATATGATGATTATAGTCATGACTCTTCACCAGCATCTAATGACGGAAACAATCTTGTCTTCATAGCGTCGCATCTTCCTTATTTTGATGTTGCAAATACTTGGGTGTTAGATACAGGAGCAACCTTACACATGACCACACATAAAAGCTGGCTGTTTAATTACCATCCACTCAATCATACTATAACTGTTAAATTCGGTAATAAAACACATCAAACTGCTGAGGGTATTGGCACTACAAAAATAGAATTACCAGATGGACATATAGTTACTGTTGATGAAGTTTACTATGTGCCGAATCTTTACAAGAACCTGTTGTCCATTGATCGGCTAGCAAGTCCTCGTACTGCATTTGAGTTTCTACACGATTGTGTCTGATTAAGCATCAGTTGCCTAATGGTCGCACTTACATAGTGACCTGTCCAAAATTTCGATGACTTTACCTACTTGGTCGGACTCCTGTTGTTCATGAAGCAAATGCTGCTATTCACACAGAAAATCTACACTATGATACTCTGTTATGGCATTACCGACTAGGACATCTCAACATTGCAACTATGCAACATATGAACCGGCGAAGATTAGCCAAAAACTTCACATTGTCAGCCAAATCCTCACTATCCCTATGTGAGGGTTGTGTCTTTGGCAAATCAGCCCAACATAAGTTCCCGCTTCGCGGTGAGAGGTCTACAGCTCCACTACAATTAATACATACAGATCTCTGTGGTCCCATTCAGCGATCACTCACAAATCATAAATATTTTATCACTTTCATTGACGACTTTACAAGATCCACAATCGTCTCATTTCTAAAAAATAAACAGCAAGACACAATCTTACATGCGTTCACAGCATATCACAATTTAGTAGAAAAGCAGTTAGACAAAAAGATAAAAGCTCTCCAATCTGATAATGGATCAGAATACAAGAATCAATCGTTTCAACATTACCTAGCAAAACACGGAATAGTCCACCACTGTACAGTACCATCAACACCCCAACAAAATGGCCTCGCCGAGCGTAAGAACCGCACTCTGCTTGACTCCGCTCGTGCTATGTTAAGTGGTGCAAAACTAGCAAAAAAATTTTGGCAGGAAGCTGTTACCACAGCCTGCTATATTCAGAACAGAGTATACCATCGCTCAGTCGATGCAATTCCCTATACCTTGTGGTTTCGGCATGCGCCTTACCTTGCACATCTCCGCGTGTTTGGTGCAACGGCGTATGCGCATGTCTCTACAGATCACAGACAATGCGCACCTTAGAAATCTTCCGCTTAATCAACACCAATAACCACAGGCCCCGCTGCCATTATATTATTAACCTTGGCCAATAATGTAAAAACCTAAACTAAGGAGCTTTATTAAGCTGCACAAAGATAGAGAAAGGGGGAAGCGGCGTCCAAAAGAGGAAGGAGGGAGTAGTAAAGAGAGAGTATCATTACATGAGATGTTTCTTTATTGCTTCTCTCTTTTACAGCAAATAATTTAAAACACTTCACTTCAAATTTAAAAAACGTTAAATAGAGTGTGGAGCAAAAAAAGAACTTTAAAGTGTGGGGCCAAAAAACACTACTAAATTTGAACCCTCTACCTATACCCCAACAAAATTATGTCATACCACTAGAATAGTACCCTACTTCTAAAGTTTTGTGAATAAAAACACTCCTTATTTTATTTTTCCCAGGCACAATTGTAATACCCCCCCTTTCTTTTTAAAACTGTAAGTGAGATTTATATTAAAACCCATCCTTTTGAACGCACGTGCTACACCTACACGTCTATAAGGTGGAGGCCCCGGGCTTAGCCTGTACCAAAATCCACAAAAGTCTTTGTTGATGTGCATACACTCAATCATCTGTGAGAAGACGTTGATCCAAGATTTGAAAGCCTAGCTCTTTGCTTGAGGTAAACACAATGTTATTGCTTGTGTTGAGACTGCTAGTAGGCAGTACTTGTGCATTCCTGGTTTGGGACTCATTTTGGGTATACTGAGTTTTTTGGGCAACTAATCATTGTTGTGCCACTTGCAAATTCTCTTCTTTTTTCACTCTTTTGTGCCTTTACTTCCTACACTTCTTCACCAATAGGCATAAGCACTTGTGCAAGGGGTGGTTGGGTCTGGAAAATTGTAATTTTTTTTGGTTTTATATCAAGTGTGCCAAAATTATTGAACGACCTAAAATGTATAATAGGCAAACTTGTGCGTGCACTTTTTAAAAAAATTCTATACTCTACCCGTGGACCTTTTTCCTTAATTCCTTCTCTTTTTTCTTCATTTTTCATTTTTTACTTTTTACTTTTTACTTTTTGAACTTTTCCGTTTCGCCGGTTAGGTTTTGAGTTTGTGGTTTATGGTTTTTGGTTTCCCCACAACTACACAAAAAAGGGGTGGTTAGGGCTTTTAGAGTTTTCCAAGATTCCCTTTTTGACTTGAGGCATAAAGCCTATACGCATTAAATGGAGCTAGTCAAAAGACTTACAACTTGTGGCCCAAATTACAAGTGGATTAAGTTAAATTAATCTGTGTAATTTACACTAATGCAAAAATGTAAAAAACCTACAAACACAAAAATTAATTTGGTTTGCTAATCCTACCTCAAATCGTTGCTTTTCTAACCCAATTTCTCTGTTTGAGGAGTCCAAATTGGGATAATTTTTTGAAACCAATTTCAAGGTCTATTTCACCTAATTCCTTAAATGCCAAGCCTAATTTACTATTTTTGTGCAAAATTGAAAAATATAGAAAACAAAAATTATAGAAATTGAATAAGAAACTTGAATTGCTGAATTTAAAGAACACACAATTTCAAGACCACGTGAAAACCTGAACATATAATGCAGCAAAAACAAGAAGTGCAGCAAAATCAAAGTTGTTCGTAGATTTCCTATCACTTGCAAAAATTAGAAATTGATCAATTTTACCATTTTCACTAGCTCTCAAAATGCATTGATGCTATGCGCGGTGGGGCTATTTCCCGCCATTGGCACCGCTTATGAGAAGCCCTAATGCCATAAAAAGAATGCAAGGATAAATAGATGTTGTGGGGCTTTGCCCAACCACACTCGAGAGCACAACAACTCAACTAAGAAACCAAATTACTATGGCCTAGCACATAAATGGGCAGTCAGGGTGTGTCACTCACCTTGTAAAAGCTTGTTTCTTAGGATTCTCATAGGAGACGATGTTTCCACGCAACCGCATGCCAAAGCTCCACTCGACCTGCCCCACTACTGTCGCACTTCAAAGGAAGCTCGACCCTCCCCACAACTCCCCACAACTTAATCTCTCACACTCACTCTCTTACATGCAAGCAAGCAAGCACTATTAAGATCTCAAACAAGCAAGCAAGCAAGCACTATTAAGATCTCAAACAAGCAAGCAAATAATATCATAAGATAGTAGATAGAGAAGAAGAGCACTCTATTGGATTAGCATAAAAGAATGAGTGGTGAGAGTTACATTTTAGGTTTTGTAGGTGACCTCTAGGGTTCACACTCTTGGGCGGCCAAAGTTAAAAGTCGTCCTTGGGCCCATTTGGCCACTTTAGCTAGTGTAAAGCTAGCACTCTTAACCTATGATCCCGTGGTGTGAGCATACACATAAAATATATAATACATTGTTTTTTAGTGAATTCTAGCCATTCTGATGCTTCTGGTCCCAAAAAAGTGAAAATAATACAGTGGCCAACATCGATGCCATCATCGAGTTCTTCGGCAAAAGGGTTAACAATGAAGTTTTGAGTAATAAAAAATGCTATTGCATCATAACTTCTAGTGTTACGTGCATCATAGATATGTGATTTATTGTTGCATGTAAAATGAAAATATATAATACATGGTTTTTTAGTGAATTCCAGCCATTCCGATGCTTCTGGTCCCAAAAAAGTGAAAATAATACAGTGGCCAACATTGATGCCATCATCGAGTTCTTCGGCAAAAGGGTTAAGTTTGAGTAATAAAAAATGCTATTGCATCATAACTTCTAGTGTTAGGATTGGTCTTATTTATTGATTCATACTCCTTCTATCATATGCATCACCGTAATGGCATATATATCTGGTTGATTCTTTGGTTGACTGTGCTGGCACAGCACAATACATGGCCCATCAATCAAGCTTATAGAGGTATCTGAGCTGCGACTTTGGTTGGTTCTTCATCTCTACACTATTGAAAGCTCTATCATTGGCTAGCCACCATCAATTAGCCTGATAAAGACCTCGTGCTCTAGAACTAGTGTATTTTATAGCCACCACTATTTTAAAAGGATGTTCAATGAGTAGATGCATAAGGTGGGCTCTTAAGATTGTGCACTCCATGTATAGGTTCCCTACAACAATAAGGAAGCTTCTCGGCCATTATGTAAATGATATCATTATATCATCATAATCCCTAGTAGAGAGTCACATGCCCATGATGGTGTGGATCTCTGATCTACACTAGGCGAGACCTTTACTTCTTCTTGGAGCTTACTACCCCCTATTGGCATGATGTTTTCTCGAAATCATGGTCTTGAAGATTTGGGAACTCTATCTCCTTGGGATGATCTTCTTGCTCTATTATTATTTCTCAAAAAGTTCTGGTTTCTTTAGGCTTCCCTTGAGTTGTTGCCCCCTAAGGGTGGCTCCTTGTGGGCCCTTTCAAACCCCTGCTCTAGTATCCTCAACCTCCTTGTCTACCCCTTCACTTGATCGAGTAGGACCCGAGCCCTCAATGGTCCATGCTTATTTATGTAGTCCCATCTTTTAATCTCATCAATTAATTCTAGTGCTTCATCACCCTCCATCCTATCAAAGGTGGTGAAAAAAATAGGTTGTGGCTATTTTTTGCTCTTATATTTGGGCTACAATGTGGTGGTAGAGAACCACCACATTGACGATTGGGTCATATATGGTGCGTTCGTGCGTCCAATGGGCTAGCTTTAAAGTCTTTGTAGGCTACCCTCATGTCAACTAAGCCCTCTTTGTGGATCCATGTCTGAGCATGGTCCATCGTGGCATGGTTCATAGTGGTGGGCTAACTCAACGAATTGGTTGGCATAGTTTGATACTATTGGGTGAATGCTTTGATTGTATATGTATGCAAGGTTTTCTAGGTAGATGTCCCCTTTGAATATTATCATGTCAATAAAGTGCACACTTTCCTGCAAAGCTCTATGAACAATTTAACAGCTAGTTGAGAGAATAACCCTAATCAAATTAACATAAAGGGACATAGCCTATAGAGACAAATTAAGGTATCATAAAGGGATGTGCTGTTGTAGCACCAAGTTTGGCAAGTGAATAGCCACCTCTAGGATTATCTTATCTTTTTTTACCTCTATCCCTAATACTAACTCTACAGAGTCCGGGCTTGCCGGTATTTATGCATTATCTTTGGCTAACTCTTACTGCAAGCTTCTAACGATTTCATATCTCTTAGTGAGCTCAACTGCATGTAAGATGTTTGTAGACCATTTGTTGGTCTCGAGATGACTAATCTTGGCCTTTTCCCTTGGAAATTTTGCAAGGCTTTGTCCTTCTTGACCTGGAGTGCCCCAATTACCTTATCCTTTTTTTTAAATCAAATTTACCTAGTTTACCATCAAACTTTAATATTTCCTTGAAGTGTGTTCTCTCCATGTCTTTGACAGTGGCCATGAAACCATCCCTAGAGTTCTCTACAATTTTTGCTTCTCGTAGTAGTTTAACTTGCTCTTACAAAAGTGTGATTTTCTTTTCTGCTTCTGCCACCCTTTGTTTCTGGGCATGGTGGAGTTGGGATAGCTAGGACGCAAAATGGTGGATCCGCTCAATACATTTGACTTATAATGTTTCGTTGTCTAGCTGCAATCAAAGCTTGGCTTATAGCAGTAGAGCTGCTGGCACCAACATCCCCGATAACAGTTTGCAAGCATCTTAGCATTGGTCTAAGTAGTGGTCCCGTGGACTATGGCTTCACTTGCACTCTTTCAAATTATTTATGCCCCTGTGTTGTACTTGTTGGCTACCCTTGTACACGGCAGTCTCTTCTTGTGTGGATCTGGTAGTAGGGCCTTCTATCTCCTTAACCTTGCCCTTATCTTGTGGTTATGGTCGCAGAGGGACGAGGTTATCTCTCTGTCTATCTCTTATTCAGATGTCATAAATAAGTCAACACCTCGAAGGATGAGCTTCTTCCTCCTACCCCTTGACCCTGGAGTCTTTTCATCTGTGTCTTATTCTCTCCTTATTCTTCTCCTTTTAATCAGGCCTTCTTTGTTGATGGTGGGGGAACCTCTTCTCTTCTCCCTTGTGTTGCCTATTTGGAGGTCTTCCCCTCAGAGGGTCTTTCAATTGCTATAGTGCCTCTAGCCCTAAGTAGATTATTCCTGTGAGAAGTAGACCTACCCCCAAGTACTGCCCTCCTAAAGTCGGCAATTTCTCTAATTCTTTGTACACCAACTCAACAAAATTTATATAACCACTTTGGAATTCTACTCCTTAAGCCCAATAGAGTTTTAGAAGGATGCCAATGTTTACTTCTATAAAAAGTCATTCACTGGGTTTGTAAAATGAAAAGTAAGTGTAAATGGCTTGGCAAAGGTGACTAGATAAGGGGGTTTGACATCAATCTAGTGGGGCTTTGCTAGTTTTGTGGGATAGAATAATACAACTCTTTTCATCTCTCATTATGCTTTATCCATGCATGGCTAATCCTAGGCATCCTTAATGCATTTTGTACAGCCTCCATTGGTCAATCTCAATATTACTCTCTTTCCACCTAGACCTTGGACTAGGTCCACCTAAAAAGCTTTTGTGGTTTGGTCTTTGGTTGCCATAGCCTAGAAGCACCTCAAAAATCCATTCCCCATGGTGGCAATCTTAAGAAATTAAGCAATCCTAATTTCTATAGGAGTTACTAGCTTTTGCATCCTCAATTACTAATCTTACAATCTAGGGATGAATTACTAGTCTTACAGTCTGGGGATGACACCATTATTTAATAGACTTTGTCTCTATGGCCATGTTTGACATCGAAATTCAACTTGTAGCCATTCACCCTTTCTAATTCCTCTACCTTAAGTATCCTACTCTATCTATAGTGAGTTGGTAGGGGATGTATTGGGGAATTCTCCATCATTTCTCAAGTGTACAGCTTTCTTCTTCTCTTGAGCTCTTACCTTCTCGCTTGCTTGATTGTAGTGCCTATGCCTGTGTGCTTGAGTGACAGTGTGATTGAGCATGATTGGAGAAGAAGGCAATTCAAACTTTCTAGCTTAACCATTGCCTACTTTCTAGCTTAACCATTGCCTTTGGTGTGGCTGTCTATTTTTTTGGTAGGCCTGCATGTCGCAGCTTCACCCCCAATGACCGTCATCTTGTCTTTCTTTGAAGGCAAATGCAACATTGAAAAGCAAGAGGCCCTCTTGTCCTAGAAATATTTGCGGAAGGACTTCTAACCTTGGCCTTCAGCCTTGTGAACAAATTTGGGTAGAGTCTCCCCTATGGGCCTTGCCCCTCAACCAATCTTGCAGCAATATCAACTATAACTCTCCACTATCCCCAAGCACACTCTCTCCATTGTTGTGGGAGATATGGCACACAAAGAAAAATAATGGCAAGAGAGCATTGCACAAAGAACCTATCGATTTTGATCAATTTGCAAACCAGTATGTATATCGACAAGCAGTGCTGAGTGAAGAAATCAAGCGATTGAAGGTGCCAATCACTGCACAGGATCATGTTGAAGGTGTCTGTGAGTAGGTAAATCAAGTCAGAGCAATTTTCACAGAGTTTTGTCCATTTCTTTGTTGAGATCATTAGCGGGAATGCTCTTTGGCAAGGGTTTATAGAAAGCCCAATCCAATTGGCCATGTGGCAAGTTCCTCGAGTCGGCGATCAAGACTAGACGATCTTGATGTATGCGATCAGGACTGGTGGGTGATCCTGATGTTGCCGATTTGAAAAGGATTGTGACGTTCGATATTGAGCAATCCTGTTGAGATGATTAGAATTTCATGATCTTGATGTTGACGATTTCAGAGAGAGGACAATGATTAGAACTTGAACGATCGGAATAGGACGATTCAAATATGCTCGATCGAAAGGGTTGGTGATCGTGCTATGACCATCAGGATGAGCAATCTTGATGAGACAATCGTTATATGAACGATTGCCTCATCAACGATTGTGAATGATTGCTATGATAATCCAGATTTCTCCAATCAGGATTCAGCAATCGTGATGAGACAATCGTGTTGTCAACAATTCCTTTATAACATCAAAGATTACAAGGGTATCCTTTATAACATCAAAGATTTCAAGTTAAATTTTTAGACCTACTTCCTTTAGAACTAATACTTTTCCTCATTAGGGCATCCTTTATAACATTAAAGATTGCTTGGTAACCTGCATGACATGCTATGTGAACTTCATCTACATCCAAACATCTCAATATTGCTTGGCTAACTCTAGTAGTATTACATGCTATCTGAACTTCATCTACATCATCCAAATATCTCAAGATATCTACATCTCAATACTATTCCTTTATAACATCAAAGATTTCAAGGTAGAATTTTAGACCTAATACTATTCCTCAAAGGTCATCCTTTATAATATCAAAGATTGCTTGGTCGCCTCTGTAGCTAACTCCACTAATATCACATGCTATCTCAACTTCATCTACATCCAAATATTTCAAGATATCTACATCTCAATACTTTTCCTTTATAACATCAAAGATTGCAAGGTAGAATTGTAGACCTAACACTATTCCTCAAAGGGCATCCTTTATAATATCAAAGATTGCTTGGTAGCCTCTATAGCTAACTCCAATAATATCACATGCAATCTGAACTTCATCTACAGATCTCAAGACATCATGTATGACTTCTTTTAGTGCAGCATGTCACAGCCTCTTATGTTGTGGATCTCTAAGAATAGAGAGTGCATGTGGCTGCTTTAAATATGCCTTCAAGAGCTCTAAGCCTTCATATCCACCTTTTCCATTTGCATATGTGAAGAAAATCTTATAAGGAAATATTATATACATTTAGATGACTACAAAATCTAAAATGGACTTTAGTCACCTTAAGGCTTGCATACTAGTCTTTTTTGTGCACTACCATGTAAGGCTTTTCATTGCAACCAAGTGTTGTTTTCTCTATTTATATCCTAGTGGAGTGTATATGAATCTATCAAGTGTTTTTTCATTTGTATATTGTTGACAATGAACTCTTCTCAAGGATTTATTGTCGTCTTTAAGGCTTTTCAATTGTTCACGGGGTTTGCTAGCATTTCTTCAATACTTTTAGACATCTCTATTAGTAAGAACCTTCACATCTTCATGTAACTTTGATTATTTCACTTGCTATTCTTGTAATGCTTATTGTTACACTAAACCTGCATATGAATCATGCATACACTATTGTGTATTGTATAAAATACCATGTAATAATGGAACTCTTGAGGCATGACTATTGTACAAAACTTTACAGTTTATCGACAATCTATGCTCACCTTCACAAACATACCTCACTAAGAATGATAAACTTTGAAGGAGGATTTGCATGGTATAATGGATCTTCTAGATATAAAGAAACATCCACCCACAAATCAATATTCTTCTTTCCATGTCTTTGATAGGAAGGTATTTCATCGATGCCCCGCTTATGGTGTGCCCTCATACATGTAGCATATTCCTCATTCAAATGTTTAGATTAGCTTTCCTCTTATGATTTGTAATGTTTCCACCAACGGGTTCCATTTTTGGATGATGAAAGTGAGAGAAACAAACCAAAAGAACCAAAGACATAGCCGATTAGCTTTCCTCTTATGATTTGTAATGTCTCCGCCCAACGGGTTCCATTTGCGGATGATGGGAGTGAGAGAAACAAACCACAAGAACCAAAGACAATGGAGTGCAATGTAGGAGAGATGAAAAGAGTAGAAGATTAAGGTGGTGAGAGGGAGAGGAAGAAAAACGTTCCGGATTGGCTGAATGAAAGGCTTCAAACGCATGCACAGAGTCCGGAAAAGAAGGTATGCGTGAGGGTTAATCCCGAGCTCATTAAGCATCAGTTGGACTTGTTCTCTCAATGTAGTGTGATTCTATTCTGTCCTGGTAAACCTCCTACAAAGGCTGAGATAGGTAGGTGGTTGCAAGAAGAGATTTTGCATGACAGAGTGGTGTCCAATATGTTTTACCTAGGGAAAGTTTTTTTAATGTGTTGTTCATCAAGGCACATCTGTCTCAAAGCTATTCTGAAGGCGCCTCTCTTCATGGGCCATAGATTGGTGCATGTCTTCCCTTTTGATCCACTGTTTGATGTGAGCAAGAACCTTGAGGAATCTTGCCCTATTTGCGTGGAAATAACTGGTCTCCCTCCCTAGCTTAGGCTGGCCCTTAGGGATATCGCTAGGATGCTGGGCCTTGTCCTCTATCTACCTGGTGTGACGACGCAGGGAGTAGACACGCTAATAGTGTGTGTATATCATGGAACACCAAGATAGAGACCCCTAAGTCAATTGAAATTGATCTAGGTGAGTTAGGCAAGTTGGATTTAGGTCTTAAGTTCAGTCCATTCTTGGGTGCCTGCTTTAAGTGTGGGGGATTTGGACACATTGCTAGAAATTGTGTCCAGGTTGCGTCTAAAATTCTGGAAGGTGAGGGAAAGTCATTAGGTGAGGTAGGGGGAGAAAACAGTATTAAGGAGATTCAATCCTGTGCAAATCAAGGAGAAGAGGGAAAAGGTAAAGAGTTTATGCAGTCCAGGAGCATAATCTTTTTGGGGACAAAGCTCTAAGGAAAGATTTAGGGATTGGTCAGTAGTGAATTCGGGCTATAGTGGTGTAATGTGTGTGATTAAGTCATTTGAACCCTACTATTATAGCTAATGACCCTATGGCAGGATTTTGGTGGTGGAAGTTTTGGCCAATGGGGAGAAGATTTGGATAGTTAATATTTATGGATCTCATAATTATAAAATTAGGAATAGCATGTGGGAGTGGATTACTAAGTTGAATGTTTTGCACAGCTATATTATTTTGGAGGACTTTAATATGGTGGAGAACCGGATTGATAGGAGTGAGGGAGATCCATTTTAATGGGACAAATGGGATGAGCTGAGAGGTAAAATGGGGTTGGTGGATGGCTGGTATTTAGAGGATTGAAGAGATAACCTTGGGCATACATATTTTAGTCTTCAATACTTGAGTTCTTCCTCTAGGCTTGATAGAATATTCTTCAATCAACATGTTGCATGGGTACCACACACTTTAAGGGTGGGGGCTATTGATTTCAATTCAGTATTGTCAAATCATATGCCTATAAAGTGGAGTTGGATTTGTGAAGATCTTGGAAGTACTGTGTTGGAGTAGCTCCCAACCAGGAAGCTGAGAGTGAATAATCTTTTTGTTAAAGGACAAGGTGTTTGAGGCTAAAAGCCGGAGTCCAATTGTTGCAGGGTCATGGAGAAAATTTTCTAATGAGATGCAAGGGGTCATTAGGGCGGTAGGGAAGCTAAGAGCTGAGGAAAAGAGGCAGGCTAGGAAAAACTAGAGTAGCCAATTGGAGTATCTGCAAAAGAAAAGATAGGTAAATGGGCTTACTGAAGAGGAAGCTTCTGAACTCTTTAGATGTCAGAATGCGTTGAAGCATGAGGAGGAGTTGGTTGGTAGAAAGGAATTGAATTGGATTAGAAAGAAAACATTTAGGAACTGCAGAAAACCGAGAAAGTTTCTATTTAAGCTTGCTGGAGGGAAAAATGGTAATGAAGTAGTTGGGAAGACCTTAGATGAAAAAGGGAAAAGGATAGAGGGTATTGATTTGATTGTAAAAAAATTGGTTGAATTTCTTGGGTCTACTCTAGTCTCAAAGAAAATCACTCTCTTAGGAGAATTCAAGTTGAGAATAAGCTGATTGGGTTGGTCAATAGTAGTGTCGAGTGCTTGATAAGGCTAGTTGGCTGCTTGAGAGAGATCTTGACACTGAAGAGTGTTGGGTGGCACTTTTCAAATTGGGAAGGGGGAAGGCCCTTGGTATTTCTTTATAGCTTTCTGGTCCTCTTTGAAAGGACATTGTGTGGGAAGCTTGCAAACAAAGCCTTCAAGACTGGGTGCTTGGATAAAGATTGCAAGGAAGGTTTGGTGAAACTGATACCTAAGCAAGTTGCTTGCAATAGGTTTGGACATTGGAGACCAATTACCTTGTTAACCAGTGATATACAAAATTTTAGCTAAAGTTATTGCTATCAGAATCACCCTGGTGTTTCAAAAGGTAATATCTAAAAGGCAAATGGGTTCATCAAGGGGAGGTCAAATTATGATAATATATTTGCTACTATGCGAGGCAGAGATATTGGTCAAAAAACCCAACAAAAATGTGTCATGCTTCAGTTGGATTTGGAAAAAGCATATGATATAGTGCATTGGTCTTTTGTTGCTAGAGTGATGAGAAGTTAGGGTTTGGACCCAAAATGGCATCTTGCATTTATACTCTCACTGGGGGAAGCCTCTAAAATATTTTGTTGAATGGTAGAACTATTGGAGGGTTTGCCATTAACAGATCTGTAAGGCAAGGTTGTCCTCTTGCTCCCCTACTCTTTGCTATTGCCTCACACCCACTAATTGTTGCTTTGGAAGCTTCTTGCTCAAGAGGTACTGTCACTGGTTTAAAATTGAGGTTCAGTGAGAGCAGCTAGTCATCCAAGTCTTTGATGATGATTCATTACTGTTTTTGAAAGCTAACAAATAAAAATATGAGACATGCCTTAAGCATTATCCAGGAGTTTGCAGATGCCTCTGGATCAAGATGCAATATAAAAAATCTAAGATCATCAACCTGATTGAAGATAATGACTTTGATTTGCAAGGGTGGGGATGTGAGGTTGTTAAAAGGGGACAAATTTTAAGACACCTGGGAGTCCTAGTTGGGGTTGATGTCACAAATAAACAACTAGTTGATTGGGCCTTATATAGATTCTCAGCAAAGATAAAGAAGGGGAAAGGGGTCAGAATTCCTTTCCATGATAGATTTGTGATTTGTAATACAGTGTTGAATGCTTATGTAATGTTTTTATGCCTTGTGTTTGGTAAAAGTTATTGGAAGAAGATCTTGGGTCCTATAAGGGATTTTTTGTGGACAAATGACAAAGACACTAGGAAAGCTTTAGCATGGTTGGCTTGGGATAAATTGGCTATGCCAAGGAGTGAAGGGGGGATAGGCATTGCGCATTTACCTACTCAGACCCTAGCAAGGGTGGCTCAATTTCTTCCAAAATGCATGTCTCAAGATGTAACCTGGACTGTTATGATAAGGGAATTGGTAGAGGTTTCTATGGTACTATCTAAAGGTAGTTCGCAGGGTTTGGGCTGGAAGGAAAAATTGTTCTCTCATGCTCCTTTAAAAGTGACAACTTCCTCCCTTTGTGAGAGGCTCAGTAGCAATTGGAAAGATGTTTTGAGTTTGATGGTTAGGGGTGGGGGCTTTAGGGCCTATGGTGGTCTCACAAATTTAACCCACCACTGGGCCTTTTGGATACTCATTGAACTGCAAAACAAAGAGCAACAATAATAAAGGTCTAAGAAAGTTAGTTGATTGTTGGGATGTGATTGAGGTGAGTTGGAAAGAACTAGATCAATTACACCAAGAGTATGATTTCTCTACAAGGGAAAGGGATTTAATGAGACAGGTGTTGATTCAGATTCAGGGACTTAATGAGACAGGTGTTGATTCAGATTCACGGAGGATGGTTTTCCAGTGCTTTTGATGAATCTTGTTGGATCAAAGACTGGGCTTGGTTTAATGGGATTAAACTAATGAAAGGCTCAACTAAGGCTTTGTATGCAGAATTAAGGAAAGGGGACTTGAATGTGGAGTACTGCAATAGGATCTAGAAGGTGAGCTGGAGTCCTAGCTATTGGAAAAAGAAGTGGAAAGAATTGTGGTAGGGTAAGATTCTTGTTAAATTATAGGTGTTCTTGTGGAGAGTTTGCATATGGGCTCTACCTATTGGAGTAAAGCTGATACATAAGAACTTATCTAGTGGCTATTGCCGTAGGTGTAGATCTACTTTAGAGGATGGTAAGCATGCTTTCTAGAGTTATCGAGCTATCCGAGGAGCATGGGGGGAAACTAATGAAATGGGTACATCATGGGCTGGGATTTCAGACACAGTGGGGGGACTGGATTCTGGGAAAATGGTATGTTGATATATTGAGGGAGAAGAGGTTCTATTCAATATAATTAGGACTTGTTGTCTATGGGAAACTGGACTTCTAGGAACTGTGTGGTGTTTTAGAATGTATTGGATGTTGGGTTGGATGTGACAGGTTTAATGCACAAATGTGTATATATGTGTATATATGTGATTTGTGTGAACAAGATAGAGATTGATGGTCTGGAATTGTTGTTATAGAGAATGTAAATTGGCATCAACTGATTGCTGCCTGGGTTGGGAACCCCTCTGGCATACTAGGGAAACCTAATTTTAAGTTATTATGATTGCAAGTTTCTTTGGATGTGAAGCCCAAACAACTGAGGTTTGGACCCAAGACTAAAATATGGTATTTGAGAGAGAAGCAGATAAGACATACTTTTGTGGCCTTCATAGAGAACCCAGTGGGGACAAGACCCGCTATTAAGATTTGCTCAAGTAAGAGAGGTGTTGGAAAAGCAGACCCCTAGAGGGTATACCAAAGAGCATTAATGGAGGCTTGTATATTGCTGGACTACAAAGTGTCTTGGGAGCAATCCTCTTGTTAATGAGGATGATAGATGGAATCTATTATGTAATTTGTTAAACAATGGGGAATATAGATGTGGGATGCAGAGATAAGTAGGTGACACCCACCGGGCTTTATTTTGATGTAATGAACTTTCTATTATATATATATATATATATATATATATAATTATTGGTCCCAAAAAAAAAGTGCTTAACTCATATGAAAGGAGTATTTTTTTGGTCAAAGATTACAAAGATTATACTCCATTGCAACACTTAAAAGGGAAAGGTAGGAGAGAGGTGAGAAAGCATAATTATGGAGCTTAATCAATAATTATAGAGAAAAAAAGCATGTTTTAATCATAGGTAGGTATGCGATAGTAGTAGTTACAACTTTTAGGAGGTTTTTCTTTTTTTTAAACTCTTTTTGGATGCTTTAATAATGTGGTGGTCCTATTTATTGAAAATGCAAGAAGGAGAGATTTATGGAATCTAATCTAAAGATTTTAGAGATTAAATAAAATATTTTGATGAGGTAGGTATGGCATAGCTTTGTAAAGGATTATTTTAGAGAGAAATAAAAAATGTCATGGGATAGCTCTTTTAAGGGTTATTACAATATTTTAGAGAGAAATAAAAAATGTCATTTTTAAAAGTCATTTAATGCACGTGATGTGATGATGATGTGGTGGTGGTCCAGGTATTTGTAGGTAAGGAAATGGAGTGATTCACGTATTGGCCTCTAGGTGGACGAACTACATCAGGCATGTGTCCTCAAAGGCCCAGCGGTGCCGCGGTTCATGCGGGTGTTTAGGATCTTTACATAGCACAGTCCGCCCAGTCTGTCAACACCTAGACTGGCTCTACAAGTAACGCACGTTTGAGTAATAAGCTAGCCCAATTGGCAATCACCATGCAACGCACTTGTGTTAATCGTGCACAGCACAGTATGTAATGGCAGATTAGTACTCACCGCACGTGTGCAGAGTGTACTAAACCCCGTTTTGGTACTACAGTCTACTCACATAAACTTAGCTACTTGGAAAGTGTCATGGGTCAGCTGTCTCTCGCGAAGAAGGTGAAATATATCACGAGTTACCCCTTCAAACATTTATGGGCACCGCATTTGCCAGTAAAGTTTTCCTAGTAGTAACACTTCTCTACATAAGACCAAGCGCTTCACAGCGTAGCAAACTTGCCGTCCTTTTTATTTTCAACAAAGTGTACTGATTATGTTTTTCTTGGTGTGACCACGTAAGATGAGTTTCAACTGGTCGAGCTGCAGAGTGTAGAGTCGGTTATTTGGAAGTTATTGCCATGGGGTCAAACACTGTTATAATCTTCTTCATGTTCATCCAGTTTCTTTCCGGCGAAGCTGCAACGACACGGTTTTACGATTTCAACGTGCATTTTCTTGACTTCAAATCTTTATTAAAATCTGATTACAGCTTGCGAGACGAGCAAGTAGATGCATGTGTGTGTGAGAGAGAGAGAGAGACAGAGAGACAGAAAGAGAGAGAGGAAAAGGCCAAATCATTGTTTGGGTGCCGTAAAAACTGGCCAATACAATATGGTAACTGCAGGTGGAATATGCGAACGTGATCAAGCTGTGCAAAACGAGGACGATTGTTACGGTGAACGGGCAATACCCGGGGCCAACAATCTACGCGCAGGAGGGGGACCGTGTGATTGTGAGGGTCACTAACTCCGTGAAGCATAATGTGACGATGCATTGGTAAGATTCCCTTGGCTTTCGATTGTAAGGGTAATCAGAACGCGGCGCACACATGAGTACGTTAGTCTGATCACAGCTGAGACGTTGTGAGTTGACGGTGCATGCAATGCAGGCACGGTGTCCGGCAAGTGCTGTCGTGTTGGTTCGATGGGCCTGCTTACATAACGCAGTGCCCCATCCGAGCAGGAGGCAGATTCACCTACGAGTTTACGCTGCAGCGGCAGAAGGGGACCTTGTTCTGGCACGCTCACGTCCACTGGCTCCGCGCAACCGTGCACGGACCCATCGTCGTCTACCCCACGTCCGGCGTCCCTTACCCTTTCCCTTTCCCCTACGCCGAGCACGTCATCGTTCTTGGTACTACGATCAAGTAAATTATTTGATATTGTTGATCATTCATTTCAGCTCGTTAACCACAATTAAACTTTGGAATATTGCAGGGGAGTTTTGGCTCCAGGATGCTGAAGCGATTGAAGCTGCGACGCTGCGATCAGGAGGGGGTCCTCCTAACCCCGACGCATACGTTGTCAATGGCCACCCTGGTCCTTCTTATCCTTGCTCCACGTCCGGTAAGTTTTAATCAATTACATATTGTAATACTATAAGAACAGAAAATAGCCGACTGACTTAATGATGTCGGCAGCAGACGTTTACAGCATCGTGGACGTGGTTCCTGGTCGGACATACCTCCTCCGCCTCATCAACGCGGCTCTCAACGACGAGCATTTCTTCGCCTTGGCCAACCACAAGCTGACAGTGGTGGAGGCTGACGGCGAGTACACTCTCCCTTATACGACGGATTCAGTTATCATCACACCCGGCCAGACCTTGAACGTGCTTGTGACCGCCGACCAACGCCCCGCGGATTACTTCATGGGCATGGCCGCCTACACCTCCAACCCCAAAATCCCCGTTCTCAACAAACCTGCTCTTGCCCTCTGGCGGTACTGCGAGGCGGATCAGCTTTTGGACCTCAGTAGCGACTCTGGTGCTAGTATCGTAATTAGTCCCCGCTTCCCTCTCAGCAACGACACCGGTTTCGTGACCACCTTTGCCCAGAACTTGAGGAGCTTCCCTAGCGTGTACAACAGAGTGGAGGTCCCCCGCCGAGTAGACCGCAACCTCTTTTTCACCATCGGCCTGAACGAGGAGAAATGCACGTCCCCCAACAGCACTACCAACTGCCAGGGACCCAACGGTGGCCGCTTCTCGGCCTCCATCAACAACGTCACGTTCCGCTTGCCCAACGTTTCCTTACTCCAAGCCTACCGCGACAGCCTCCCAGGTGTCTACACAACCGACTTTCCCGACCGGCCCCTGGTAAAATTCGATTACGTGCGAGGTGCCCCCAACGACCCGCCCAACAATACACAGTCACTGCTGGGGACGAGGGTCAACGTCATCGACTTCAACTCCAACGTTCAGATTATTCTGCAAAACACGGGCATAATCGGCCCCGAGAACCACCCCATTCACCTTCACGGCTTCAGCTTCTACGTCGTTGGATTCGGCTTCGGAGACTACAACCCTTCGACGGCCCGTCTCAATCTACAAGACCCTCCGTTGCGAAACACCATCGGTGTTCCTGCGGGTGGCTGGGCGGCTATCCGTTTCAAAGCAGACAACCCTGGTATGCGCACTTCTCATTGTTGTTTGTTCGCGAGCTTTGGACTTTCCTTCAGTCACAACTCATTGTGCACTCGATCTGTAGGTGTATGGCATCTGCATTGCCATCTCGAGATCCACACAAGTTGGGGTCTCTCCATGGCATTTATCGTGAAGGATGGAGTCGGACCGGCCCAGACGTTGCCCCAACCACCTGCTGACCTTCCACGTTGTTGATCACAAAGCTTTCTGGTCCTGCCCAACTCAGCATGTGTTCTTAAAGGTTTAAGTTGTCAATCTTCTTGGCATCCGACTTTTTGATGATTATTTGTTTTCGGAATTTTTTGGTTATTTATTTTGCGACTGTTTGATTATTATTTGTTTTCGGAAATTTTGGGTTATTTATTTTTTTGTGTCAATTGCGTGATTACGTTGGTGGTAGGCATTAAACGTGCAGGTGGACGTTAGAAATTAGTTTTTTTTCAAGACCAGAAACCATTACAGAGAGCAAGATGCTCTTCTTAAAATATGCATTTACAGTGCAGCCCTAAAGCTGAAGAGGTCAAAGAGATGGGAATTAATAGCTTGGTCTTTTCCTTGTAGTTGAACAATCTCTTTTTTCTTGTTATCTTCAACTTCTCTGTCCTTTGTTTTCTTCTATTCCTTCAGTTCTATTCTGGCTTGCCGAAACAAAGATGAACTCAGGCCAATGATAGAGGTAGGTTTTGTGTTGTATACTCGTTCATTCCTTTGTAACCAGAGGTAAGTTTTGTGTTGTTGTATACTCGTTCATTCCTTTGTAACCAGATATGCCATAGCAGCTTAGCTCTGAGCATATTCCATTTTAAGTGATGAGCACCCAACAATGATAGAGGTAGGTTTTGTGTTGTATACTCGTTCATTCCTTTGTAACCAGAGGTAAGTTTTGTGTTGTTGTATACTCGTTCATTCCTTTGTAACCAGATATGCCATAGCAGCTTAGCTCTGAGCATATATTCATTGAGTTTAAATGATTATAAAATATTGATAAGGCCTTTGGTCATATACAAAATAAACGTAAAGGGATGACTAATCATCATCCTCGTCTTCAAAATCACTTTCTTTATCTTCATGGTCTTGTTCATGTGCATAGTCCGGATCATCTTCACTCTCCTACATACATGCACACATGAATAAGATAACTATTAAATTGTAAAAAGAGAACATATACACAAGAAAAAGACTTATATAATACTCACCTTCTCAACTGTAGTTCCCAAAATGGGCTCATTCAAGGGAACTCATCCATTCCCACAATTGTTTTCGGGTAACTAGATATCCATAATCATATTCTTCCTTTGTTGGGGGGCAACCAACAACCTCCCTCTAAAGAAACAATAAAATAGAAGATCAAATTATATTTAAGAGAAGAATAAAATAGAAGACCAAATTAGATTAATGAAGAGCAAAATATACACTTACAAAGCACGCATTGAAGAAAGATTTTCCTCTTGACCCAAAGTGAGAAGCTCCTTGCTTCCATAGTCTTAAAGCACTTGTCGCTGCTTCTTGTTTGTATGCATTTGGATTCTTCTTCACAAAGCTCCGCGCATGCCTCCACTCCTCTTATGTGTGAACACTCGGCTTCTCGAAGTTTGACTTAGCAGCTCTCTTAAAGCTTGCTCTTCTATTAGAGAGCAAGAACTTCATTATTTTTTTCATAAACTCATCCGAGAAGCCGAGGGCCGGATGTGGGACTCGAAACTCACTTTTAAGTACATCAATAATATATTATTTTGAAAGTTCATCTTGTGCTTTCCATTTTTTAAAATAATTTTGGAACTCTAAGTTCATAAACACATGCATTCGATTAATTACTTGTTTCCCTATACTATCCATGATAAGCGACCCATCCAAATTTATGCTATATCACAACAAGACAAAGCACATACAAACGCGTTTACTCAACTTAAAAAAAAACTTACGGGCGCATCTATTTGCATGTCTATTAGCGTGTCTGCATAGATGTATTTATAGACGCAATTATAGACGTGCAAATAGACGCTTCTTGAACAGACAGACGCATATATAGACGCGTTTATAGACGCGCTACACAATATTTTTAAAATTTTGTGTGTGCTGGAACAGAATGCTGTGTATGTTGTGTATGCTATGTCGTTACAGGAATCCCATTTCCACATTGTGTAATTCAATTCTTACAACCAACTATATTTTTCTCCAAAATGCACGCTTCCATATTGCTCCATTTGGATCCTTCGTGCCTCCATGTGCTTTAGACTGGGTTCCTCCTTCGCTGACTTCATTGCTTTCTTCCACTCACGCTTGTGAGCGGTGTGGGGCCGCGGTGTGGGGCCGGCCCCTTGGTGGTTGACCTCCCTGGAGCCTAGCAAGCTCCACTAGTACATGCCTCTTAAGCGAAGATCTTTTATTGCTAAGTATCGAAACAATCTTTGACTTGGCCCATTTATCTGTGAACTAAACATTGGGGGGGTTAGGATACCTAGAGCGAACAATAGTGAGGGTCTCATCAGCCAAACTCTTTGGTTGATCTTTGTAGTGAATAAAGCAATCTCTGTAATTGTTAGCAATTACAAAGCGCATGAAGGCCATGATGTCCTTCCCCCGTGCATCCATCAAGATGTCTCCTGTCTGAGTGATGTCATAGTAGATCGTACCATCACCCGGAGGCACGTCTAAATCATTTGAATCATTCTCGTCCCCACCACCACCCCTCCCAAAGCACTGTGCCATGCATCCCCCACCGCTCTCCCTACTACTACGCCTGCTACTGTGTCGTGTCGAGTTAGTACACTGGCCACTCGTAGCTGGAGAACCAAGTCTTGACTGCACGGGAGTACGCCGACAGCTCTGCGAGGCAGAAGGGCCTCCTGACGGCATGGGGGAAGGGGCATAGGATGGCATGGGGGAAGGGGCTCGGCTTATTAGAGTACCCATCATGTAGCCGTATAACTCCCCAAGACTAGGAGGGTGCCCCAAAAGGTTATATAACTCTCGAAAGATGGTCTCCCGCCGAAGATCAAGTGAGGCTGAAGAGCTTCCTGGCCACATGATGAACTGGAAAAAAGAAAAAAAGAAGATTACTGATGAACTGAGAAGATGAACTGAGAAGAGAAAAAGAAGAGAAAAAGAGAGAAGGAAAGAGAGTAGAAAAGGCATGCATAGCGGGGATAAAAGAGAGGAGAAAGGAGAGGAAAAGAGAGAAGGAAAGAGAGTAGAAAAGGCATGCATAGCGGGGATAAAAGAGAGGAGAAAGAGAGTAGAAAAGGCATGCATAGCGGGGATAAAAGAGAGGATAAAGGAGAGGAAAAGAGAGGAAAAAAAGAGGGGATAAAAGAGAGAAAAAGAGAGGAGAATAGAGGAAAAGAGAGGAGAAAAAAAGAGAGAAAAAGAGAGGAGATAAGAGAGAAAAAGAGAGACGAAAAGAGAAGGAAAGAGAGGATAAAAGAGAGAAGGAAAAAGAGAGGAAAATATAGAGTGCAATCCATTTTTTCAATCATGCTTTCCCTTTCCATCATTCATGCAATCCCCTTCTTCAATCATGCAATCCCTTTCCATCATTCATGCAATCCCTTTCTTCATTCATGCAATCACTTATTTCCATGAAAGGAGAGGAAAAGAGAGGAGAAAAAGAGAGAAAAAGTGGGGATAAAAGAGAGGAGAAAGGAGAGGAAAAGAGAGGAGAAATAGTGGGGATAAAAGAGAGGAGAAAGGAGAGGAAAAGAGAGGAGAAAAAAAGACAGAAAAAGAGAGGAGAAAAATAGCGTCTATCTTCGCGTATAACAGCGCGTCTATAGATGCGGCTATTTGTTTCCAACACAGAGTAGACGCGCTCTTAGACGCGCTCTCAGATGCGTCTATAGACACGCTCTGACAGACAAACGGACTATTCTAAAAACTCGAAAAAGACATGCGCCCGACACAAAAGCACAACAGTTGTACCAAAAACATTCGTTTCAAAGAGAGCAAAGGACAAATCCAAAGAGAGCAACTTTCAAAGAAGATCAACCCTAAAGAGACTTACCTTGGATAGAGGTATGAAAGCTTCTTGTCCTTCTTCAAAGCTGCTTCTCTTTCTTCTCTTCCTTGTTCACCCTTTGCTTCTCTTTCTTCTCTTCCTTGTTCACCCTCTTCTCTTGTGTGCTTAGAGATGATTGTGTAAGCATGGAGATAAGTGTGGGTGCTTGCAGATAAGTGTGGATGCTAGGCTGTGGATCTGTTAATAGCAAAGCAAGCCCGTTAAAAGTATATGAAGAAAAGCAAGCGCGCTAAAAGTAGGTTTGAAAATCGCATCTATAAAAGCGCATCTAATATCGTGTCTAAAACCGCATCTGTTCTGTGTAGTGCACATGTATATACGCGTCTAAATGCACGTTTACAACACGGTTTAGACGTGCCTATAGACGCGCACCACACAGAACAGACGCGGTTTTAGACGCGGTATTAGACGCGCCATAGAGTTTTTAGATTAAATATTTGATACAAGAGCAATTTTTTTGGGTTGTTTATTTGTAGGATGTCTTCATCTTCAACAAGTAGCTCCAGTGAGGATGAATCCCTCCGTATCTATCATCGTGAAATGTGGTTGGAGCAAAAAATCAAATGTATGTGTGATCGATGTCGAGGAAACATGCATCGTGCACGCAGGATTACACTCAATCACATCTCAAAGTATGGAGAATGGGATGCAACCGTAAACATGGTAAGTGTTAAAGAGTTAAGGTTGATTGAGATACCTATGGGTGTTCATATGTTTGAGTTATGATCCCGTTTTAATTTGATACAGGATGCAGTGCCACACCCACATATGTTGCCCTATGCTCATCGTGAGGAGGCAAAGCGTCGGTGATATGAGGTGTGGGATCTTCAAGAGGGACCGTTATGGATGCATGGTGATAGTAGCCCTCCGCCATTACCTCATGAAGCCGTGGAGGAGGAGGTGTTTGATGATATGGTGTGGGATTTATATGTCCATCAATCCGAAGGGAGGGATGATAGCATGAAGCAGGACGATCTTTTTACCGTAGCATCGACTCCACTGTCTGAGGGGTGCACATTCTCTGTTCTACGTGCCTCCCTTGAGTTACTAAACTTGCAAACCATCTATGGATGGAGCAATGCAAGTTTGAATGCATTACTCAAGTAAGCTTTAAAGTGTATTTTGCAAACATGGTGAATTATGCTAGTGGGTCAATTACTCGAATGCTTTTCCTCATTTATGGTCTTCACGTGCAGGCTATTGTGTAAAATGCTTCCAAGGGAGAATAAATTACCGACCTCAAGAGATATGGCAAGGCAACATGTGACCTCTCTTGGAGGACTAGATTACAAGCACATCCATGCGTCAACGATTGCGTTTTGTTTCGTGGACTATATAAGGATGCAAGAGAGTGTCCTACTTGTGGTGGAAAGGCTAGATATAGAGCAGATCTCAAAACTTTGGACGTGCCTCGTAAGGTTCTACGACATTTTCCCATAATCCCTCGCATCCAACATATGTTCAAGTGTAAATCCATTGCAGAGCTCATGTCATGGCATTCCTCCCATCGATCAACTGATGGCAAGTGGAGAACTCCCGCAGACACTCTTGCGTGGAAGCATATTGAAGACACATGGCTAAGCTTCAAGGAAGAACCTAGGAGCTTGAAACTTGGATTGGGTATGGACGGTGTGAACCCATTTGGTCTCAAAAGCACCTCTTACAGTGTATGGCCAGTGATATTGGTGAATTATAATCTTCCACCCTCTATGGCGATTAAGAAAGGACATGTTATGTTATCCCTTCTAATTCCAGGGAAACATAAAGTCAAAAATCCTTATGTTTATTTGGAGCCTTTGATTGACGAGCTAGAGATACTTTGGAGAGGTATCAACAACAAGAAGCCTCCTCAAACCTTCAACAAGACTCAAAGTATGGATGATCCAAAGATTTATGAGTTGAGAAGAAAAGGCTTATGCCTCAAGTGCAAAGAGAGATGGTCACCCAGGCATGTATGCAAAGCTAAGAAGATAGTGGCCACTATGATCCTCATGGATGAGGATCCTCATGGATAGTGGCCACTATATGATCCTCATGGATGAAGTTGAGGATGCCAAGGAGACTAATGATGTTAAAGAGTTTGAAGATTGCCATGAAGTAACACTAGATGAGTCAAATGATGACAATTCTCTCATACAAGAGGATAGAGAGTTTCCATTTGACCCCGGTGGTGGAAATGATGAGCAATTGGTGAGTGATATGACACTTTAAAATTCTAAAAATTTTGAATTTTTAAAACGTTGAGGTTATGGCGGGATGCAAGTGTCCAAACACCCTATGGTTGGTGGGATCCATCAATGGGAGAGTTGCTCACACTCTAGTGGATTCGGGGAGCACCAATAGCTTTATCAAGTCTAAATCCATCAACTCTCTCAAGCTTACTCCAATGGAGCTACCTATAACCTTCCAAGTACAAGTGGCTAATGGAAAAAATGAGGAGACTAAGATGGTATGCCCTTCTACTAGGTGATTTTATCCTCTTTATAAACTTGGAAAGGTGATTTAGTAGTCTTAGACTCCTATTAATGTAGTATTGCAGTGTGATCGATTATCAACATTGGGTGATTTCACAAAGTGTTATGAGCTTTAAACATCATGGACAACAAGTAACCCTTGCTAGAAATCACTTAAAGAGCTCTCTTTGATCACCCAAAGCAACTTAAGAGGGAAATCAAGACTCTTAGCACTATCTATGTGTTGCATCTTGCTCAAGAAGGGATGGAAAGCAGTGGACAACATGGACAAAGATATGGCAACCCTTCTTAAGGAGTTTGAAGATATTTTTTAAGTGCCAAAGAGTTTGCCTCCTAAGAGAGATATTGATCATGGCACTGTACTTGAATTGAAGATCATCAACAAGCCTCCCTATCGGTTTTCCAAGGTGGAAAGGGAGGAAGTGGCAAAGCAAGTGTAAGATTTTTTTGCATGATTCTTATTCAACCCTTATAATCTCCATTTTCTTCTCTCGTTCTATTGGTGAAGAAGAAGGATGGGTCCTTTTGCATGTGCATTGATTATCATGACTTGAACAAAGTCATAAAAGGATAGGTACTCATCCCACGCATTGATTATCTCCTGGATGAGCTCAAAGAAGAAATATTTTTCACCAATATTGATTTAAGATCAGGATGCCATCAAGAAGGGTGATGAAGAGAAGATTGCATTTAGGACCGATTCAAGTTTGTGCTAGTGTTCTTCAATGATTATTAATATATAGCAAGAGCAAAGAACAGAACCTATCTTAAGTGAAGCAAGTGTTTTGAAAGTGATGATGAGGAAGCACAAGCTATTTGCAAAAGAGAAAAAATGCTCATTCATGGTCAATTAAGTGGAATATCTCTTGGGCATTTGGTGGGAGAGAATGGCATAAGAGTGGATCCAAAGAAGGTGGCATGTGTCAAAGATTGGCCATCACCAAACAATTCAACTCAATTGAGAGGATTTTGGGGGTTATCTTCTTTGTATAGAAGATTCATGGAGTATTATGCATCAATAGTGGTACCTCTTACCAATCTTCTCAAGAGGGAAGCTTTCTTTTGGGATCCTATATTGAAAAAAGCTTCAATGAGCTCAAAGCTTTGCTTACATCAGCTCCCATTCTTGTTTGTCCCGATTTCTCCAAGACTTTCTATGTGAGATCGGATGCAAGTGGAAGAGGACTTGGTGTTGTTTTGTATCAAGATCATGGAATCATTGCGTTTGAGAGTAGAAAGCTTACCAAAAAGGAGAAGGCATTCCATGTTTATGAGCAGGAGATGCTTGTTATCGTTCATGCTATCAAGAAGTGGCATCATTTACTTGTATGGTTCCCACTGCAATGTGAGAAGTAATCATAGGGTGCTAAAATTTTCTTACCCCAACCAAATCTCTCTTCCATGAAAAAGAGGTGGTTGGCCACTCTTTAAAGTTATGATTTTGGGATATTATACACACTGAGCAAGGACAATGTAGTAGCAGATGCATTGTCAAGAATGTGGGCTTGCACTATGGCATCAATTATGGATATAAGGGAATTCAAGAGGAATACCTCCTAAATGAGGCTGATGTCCACATTTACAAGCAATTATAGCAAGGTAATCATGAAGATATTCCCCATTACAAGCTTCACAATAACCTCTTATGGTACAAGGATCGAGTGTATTTCTACCTCATCCTACATACCAAAGGTGCTTCATGAGATGCATTCTTCTCCACTTGTGTGACATCTTGGTACATGTTGAAGATATATGACAAAGTGAGCAAAAGTTTCTTTTAGAAAGCCATGTGGAGGGATGTCAAGAAGTTTGTGATGGAATGTCCTTCATGTCAAAGAAACAAGGATAGCCATCAACTACCTACTGGTTTACTTCATCCTCTACCCATTCCGGATGGGAAGTGGACTCATATATATCAATGGATTTCATTATAGGTCTTCCCAAGGCAAAGCATGGGTGGGATCAAATATTTGTTATGGTTGATCAGTTTACCAAATCAACTCACTTAATTGCTTCCAAGGTCACATATGGAGCATCTCAAATTACCAAACAATTCATGGAGCATGTATTCAAGTTGCATGGTTTGCCACTCAACATAGTGTGACACTAAGTTCATGGGGACTTTTTGGGGATCTTTGTATGAGAACATGGACACAAATTACTCCATCAACAACAAAAAAATTGTTGTATTCCTCCACAAAAGAGGGATTAGACAAGAAAATCCTACCCAGTTTACAAAAATAAAAACTTATACCAGACTTCGATCGATGAATCACTAGTAACTAAAACCCTAATTAGGTTTATATCTAACCCTAAGTAGATGTAATTTATAACCCCAACTACTATAATTTACAACCCCAACAACTAAAATCCTAATTAGGTTTAGATCTAACCCTAAGTAGATGTCATTTACAAGCCCAGCTACTATAAACCCAAAAAAAACATTACAATCACTATTTTAGGAGGGAAAAACCTTGGCAATAATCAAACACTAACTATTAACACCGATTTGCCACTTAAGATGTAAAACACACAATGATGCATAATGAAAAGATTAAGAATTCACCAAGAAGTATGCTAATCTCCCTTGTCATGGGGTTTTGACGGAGAGCATAATTAAATCAAGAAAATCAAGAAAGAAGTATGCACGCTACTAATAGATAATAATCTCTCTTTTGGTAAGAAATGTTAAGGATTAGGCTTTTGACTTCTAATCAAGAGCTTGTGGGCTAGGAGAAGATTGAATCTTCTCGTCCCGTCGTGATGGCCAAAGTGTTAGCATGGCCTTGCTAACATGGGGGAAAACACATGCTCCTACACACATTGCCATGGAGTACACATGTATACATGAGCATGGAGTAAGAGACATGGATCAAGAATATGTACACATGAGCATGGAGTAAGAGACATGGATCAAGAACAAGATAAAGATACAAGCAAAACATCATAGTGTATTCCATTTCATCATGTTGTGTCTATCCAATTTGCATACAAGAGGGGCTTTATATAGCCATCCAACTATGTGACTCTTGCGATACCCATGTGACTATTGGGCTCCCATAACCTCCACAAGATCCTGACTCCCCACTAACCCTCTTCTAGCTACTTCTTGATATGACATCTTTTAATGACCAAATCCCACAACTCATTTGCCTAGGCTAATGCCCAAGCGAATGCCAAATGCTAGGGGGTGTGTTCACTCCAGTCAATAATGTATACACTTATTTTTGTTGAGTTGTATGGGTTAATTTTCACAAAGTGGCATTAAGGATCCTGAGAGTGTAATTAGAGGTTGGGACCACTTTCAAGTGAAGACTAAAAAATTAGAACCTCAAGCATATTGGTTTTGTATGGGGTGTAAAGGCCAAATCCAATGGTTAAAGCCAAAATCAAAGCCTAAGGTCTTATAAAGTCTCAAAGACATCTAAACCTCATGCAAAACCACCCAAGACTTCAAGAAATCTATGCCTCATTTGTGAAAAGTGGTTTTATTCAATCCTCCACCTTCGGCTTCCATGGATGCATTCAACAGGTTGTGAAGGTTCTTCTCCTATACTTAAAACAAGGCGGTGCTATGAGTTTTTGTTCCTTATCTCATAGTCAGCCACCACTGGCAATTCCTCCTTCTTTACAGGAATGCACTGGTGGCAACAAATTTGTCATTTTTATTTTTTCTTTTGTTTAGAACATAAGCTTTTAAAGGCTTTAAAAAAAAGGCTTAGTTATAAGGCTTGTAAAGCCGTAGACCAAGGCCTACAAAGCCTTAAATGAAGGCGTCTATATAGCCTCTAAAAATATAAAAGTTGTGCTTTTTCTTACATGGTGTGCTCTCTCTTTACCCAAAATAGAGAGCTCTTATATATTAGATTTCTTGGGGCTAGGGGAAAGCTTTAAATTATTTGAAATCTATGCTTCAAGTCTAAGCTTGTAGAAATATATAAATGGATGTGCACAAGCTAGCACATAAATACAAATCTTGTCCAAAATAGAGAGCTCTTATAGATTAGATTTCTTGGGGCTAGGGGAAAGCTTTAAATTATTTGAAATCTATGCTTCAAGTCTAAGCTTGTAGAAATATATAAATGGATGTGCACAAGCTAGCACATAAATACAAATCTTGTCCAAAATAATGAATGCCTTCCAAAAATAATAATTTATACACTTTTACCTCAATCTTTTGAGTCTTCTTTATCTATAAAATATCAACAATAAATTGGTAAACAATGATTCCATAGGCATACAAACCATCACCACACACATGTTCATCATGCGTAAGTACTCTAAGAACCACCTTGCCATATAAACCAACTGCAACCATAGAAATCGATAAGTATACCACCATGTGCACCAAATGTATTAATATTCAAAATGGCATCACCTACAATATTAACATAATTTGGCATCATGCAAAGATAATCTAGGCATTCCCAAACTATCTAAGAGGGTAGAATAATATTTTTAAGAGGGTTTAAAATACATTCTCATAACATTTCCTCTTACTTGAGTTTGCATTTTCCCTTTGTTGAAAAGAATGGAGGATCTCAGGGAAGACACAAAAATATTTTTCAGGCACCCATCTCGCATCTTCACAAGGATGATTTTTAAAAGTCAACAATATTTGATATATTAATGCTAGTATTGGTCGATGTAATCTGATAGTCAATGATAGTATATCTGGAATCAAAACTTCTTCCTCATCCTTAATAAAAGGTGGATTCCGATACACAAGATGAGTGGGAAGTGATCCCCTGAAAGGTTTAAACAGACTCCTATAAAATATATTATGAATCTGCCAAAATGAGAAGGTAATTCTAATCTGTAAGCAATATCATTAATTTTGTGAATTATCTTAAAAGGTCAATCCCAAAGTGTGATCAACCCAGTAGCTAAATGAGGAGTTTTATTATATGCAAACTATAGAAGATGAATGTACTTATCCCATAAACTAGGTTGTTGGGCAACATAGGCTCTAAGTAGATCCAAAATAGTGTTATTGGTAACCTCAATTTGTCCATTCGTTTTCTGATGGAAAAAGTGGTGGAGAAGTCTAACTTAGTGTCTAAGTTGGAGAAAAGAGTGATCCAAAAATTATTACCAAATCTAGAGTCTTTGTTAAAAATAATGACTTTTGGAAAACCATGATGCATAAAGATTTTCTTAATAAACATAGTCACGGCTTGTTTTGAGAAGTTAATGTTTTCTTATAAGGTAAGAAATATGCTTGCTTACTTACACGGTGCACTATAGTTCAAATCATAACATTATGACCAGATGTAGTAGGCAAACCCATAATGAAGTCCATGGATATATGTTCCCACGTAGCATTAGGGATTGGTAGAGTTGTAAGCAGTCCTTGAATCTTACCTTTATAACTTTAAATTTTTTGATAAATAGAACATTCAGCTATAAATTTTACTACATCTTGTTTAAGATAAGGTTTAAAAAATTCTTTAGACACTAGTTACAAAAGTAGCAAAAACTCCTCCATGACCCATGTATGGTGGTTGATGCATTTCCTCCAATACAAACTGTCTGAAAGGTTGTGTAACACACAATCTCTTCTGAAAGAACACGTAACCAACATGGCATGAATAATGACCAATAGGGTTCCAATTATTATCTCTAAGCTTGATCCAAACTTTAGAGAAATTAGGGTCATGCTCCTAGGACTCAAGGGTTCACTCTCAATCACAGAGATGTTATGGAAACTAGGATGTCTACTTAAAGCATCTGCATTAATGTTTTCCTTTATTGGTTAATATTGGATCATGGGTTAGAAACTATGGATAAATGAATCCCATTTGATATGGCAGTAGCCACAATGATCGGTCAAAAATAAAAGGTTGGATTAATAAATGACGAATGCTTTGTTAAGTCAGTTTTGACTAAAATTTTAGATACCATTAAATAATGTTTCTAAAGTCTCAAAGCATGTACAAGAGTATCTAATTCTTTGTTAGATGTACTAAAATTCCTTTCTACTGGTTTAATCTTACAACTATTGTACGCAATGGGATGTCCATCTTGCAGCATGAAAACAACACCAAAACCTTGCCCACTTGCATCAATAAAACTACTAAAAAAATGGTCATTTGAAAATGTAGTAATGTGAGAACTAGTGTATGAGTCAAAGCTTTCTTAAGCTTAGAAAATGAATGGTCATGTCTACTAGTCAAGTCAAAGTGTTTAGCTGTCTTTAAGTTCAACTAAATGATGTACAATATATGTAAAATTTCTAACAAACTTCCTAATACAGGCCAAGAAAAGATCGAAGCTCATGAATATCACACAGTTTATGCCAATTAACAATGCTTTTGACCTTTTTAGGGTCTACTCAAATACCATCAATAGATATAATATGTCCTTAGGTATTTAATTTCTTCTTGAAAGAAATTACTCTTATTAGGATTGACATAGAGCTAATTCTCGAAGAAGAAGTGAGAACACTTTTTCTAAATGTTGTTCATACTCTTGACGATTCTTAGTAAAAACTAATACATCATCAAAAAACACTACAATAAAATTTTGATGTTTTAAGAATATTCTTGTAAGCTTGGACATTCTCTTTCTCCACTTGGCGTAAAGTATCCCATCATTGAAGAGCTTTAGCCTTGTATTACAAAGGGGAAAAATGTTTCTTTAAAATCTTCTAGAATTATTTCCATGTACTAGTAGGTTAATGCTTGCCCTACTTAATCACATTCTACCATAACGCAGCACTTTTAATTAAATGATTGCAAGCACACTTAAACTTGTCTTTTCTGAGAATTTTTCACTAAAAAATAATCATCCAATTGGCTGAGCCATGTAATAGCACTCAAGCGTGGGAAGTGAATGTCTTTTACCTAATCCGTGAGTCTTTTTAAAAACTCTAGTCATGCAATGTAACCTTGGCAATGTTCCTAACATGATCACTTTTCTCTTCATCAAAATCGAAAAAATCACATGTGCTTAATATGGCGCTCTAATCCCCACACCTATGATCACGCTCATTTGCTATTTACGCTTCAAGTGTAATAATTTTCTCTTGCATTTTGGGTTGTGGAGGTAAATTAACGTTTTTGTGCAAACAGATAAATAAATAAAGAAAGTGAAATATATAATTTATATATAATTAAATAAAGCACACAAATTGACTTAGCTAAATACTCCCAGGATGGCTTGAATTCATGTTGAAGCTGAACAAAAACTTTTTGTCAAAGTTCAAACTCGAGTCTTGCTTCACTCGGTGGAGTCTATTCGGGTATAGGAGCTTTGCAATAATCAAAAGGTTTGGTAAAATCTGGCAATTTAAGGACATGGTTGGTTACTTAGGCTATCTTCAGCTTATCAAAGGCACTCTGACACATAGCAGACCACTGAAATAGGGTACTCTTCTTGAGAAGGTTAGTTAAAGGGGATGCTATCTGGGCATACCTGGGTATAAAGATCCTATACCATCCAGTTAATCCTAGGAATCCTCTAACTTCCTTTACCGTCTTGGGTTCCGACCAATCTACGATTGCTTGGATCTTTGTGGGGTCAGGAGAAATCCCATCTTTAGACACTATGAATCCCAAGTATTCCACCTCGTCAATAGAGAAAGAACACTTGCTCTTTTCTACAAAGAGTTGGTGCTTCCTTAGGATTTCTAGGACCTTGCGCACATGATCTTCATGATCTGTAGCATTCTTTGAGTATACCAAGATATCATCAAAGAAGACAAGAACAAAATCATCCAAGTATTCTCTGAGAATATCTTGCATAAGATAATTAAACGTCGCCAGGGCATTAGTCAATCCAAACGGCATGACTGTGAACTCATAATGCCCATAGCAAGTATTGAATGTTATCTTCGAGATGTCTTGTTCCTTGATTTTGATCTAGTAGTACCCTGATTTAAGATCTATCTTGGTGAACATTTGGGTCCCACTTAACCGATCGAGAAGTTCATCAATCCTCAGGATAGAATACGTATTTTTAATTGTTAATTGATTCAATCCTCTCTGTAGTCAATACAGAGTCTTAACGTTTCATCTTTCTTCTTTTGAAAGAGAACGGGCGCACCCCAAGGTGAGACACTGGGTCTGACGAATCCCTATTCTAACAGTTGTCTTAACTGCTCCTTAAGTTCTATGGCTTCAGGGACTGGCATTTTGTATGCACGTTGGGCTACTAGGTGGCTGACCTCCGAGAATTAACTCAATCTCATGATCTACTTTGCGAGATGGAGGCATCTCAGTGCTCTTCAGGGAACATATCTGCATACTCACTTGAACACTCTGGTTCTTTAGCCTTGCATTTTCTGTCTACCGGATTCATCTTAATGACATAGACAGCTTGCCTCTTTCTAAGCCCTTTTAATAATTTAGCCCTCCATTTTCTGTCTACCGGATTCATCCTAATGACATAGACAGCTTGCCTCTTTCTAAGCCCTTTTAATAATTTAGAAGCCTTGACTATTTGCAGTACTGGGGATTCGAAAATTCCAGTTCCTTGAACTTTATTCCCATGAAGGTTAAGGAAAGAGATGGTTCCATTATGACAATGAATGTCAGCCTGATTCTTATGGAGCCAATCCATTCCAAGGATTCCATCATAGACTCCCAAGGGTAGGACTCTGAACTGGCACTCTGTTACGTTCCCATCTAGACTAAACTGAATAAGGTCTGTCTCAAGGTGTGTGAAAAGAATCTTTCCACTGGCCAATTCCACTTGCATAAGTTTCCCTGATTTTTTATTTAGGACTAACTTACGCAAACATCCTAGGAAAATAAAAGAATGAGTACTGTCTGAATCAATCAAAAGCTTGAATTGCTTACCCTGGTACTCTGCTGGAGTCTGGAGGACTGAAAATTGACGATTATTCCCCTGATGCTCAATTGTGGCATAGATCTATCCTTTTTCTTCCTCCACTTCCTCAGCTATAGTGACGGCTCTAGCTGTCTCGCAGTCTGAGGTGGAACTCTCTCTTTGGTTACCCCAATTCTGGGAGGGAGTTTTGAGACTGCTTTGCATAGAGGCTGTAGGCTAAGCTGGCACTCTTCTGGGGTTGTCCTGATTTTGGCATGGGGGACCCTAATTGGATTGATACGAAAAAGTCTATCTCTGAATTCTGGGACCCGGGCTTCCTTGGCGGCCCACAGAAGGAGATGGGCAATCCTTGAGCAACTGGTGCCCAAATCCCTGACATCCGAAGCACCTGTTCTCACTGTGAAGCTCCTTCCTCTGCATTCTTGAAAGAGCCAGAGTTCCTGAGAAAGAGCTTCAAGGAAAAGGTCTTCCTTCATTCCTGAAACTGCATGACTCCAGATTTTGGTTGGGACCTTGGTGTCTCTTTGGAGGCAGAAGGTTGGAAGGACATCCCGGTGTCTAGAATCTCTTGAAGGATGAGGGAGCTAGCGTTGGTGGGACTTTAACGATGAAGGCTTTGGCGAAGTCCTTCGCCTTATAGCTTCAGCCATGGAAACTGGCTTGGCATTCTTGACCAAGGCGTCTAAAGGTTCATTCATTTCCCGAATGAACCTGGCCATAAGTTGCTCTTCATCTAGCACTGGTGAGTACTTGAGGAGAAGAGCAAATTCCTGGTGATATTCTTCAATAGTTTTGCTCCCTGGTTTAGCTCTAAGAATTCATTCATCTTAGTTTCTAAAAATCCAGGGGACAAAATCTCTTCCTTAGATAGGCTTTGAGATCATTCCAGGAGGGCTGGGTATTCCTATCCAGATGGTTGGTGTCGCAATGGTTTCTCCATGCCACCCTGGCTGTTTCCACAATTTTCAGCCTAGCAAGAGCCATTTTGCTCCTCTTGTTGTATCCGGGTGACATCAAAATATTCCTCCATGGCTTTAACCCACTTCTCCACAGCCTCACCCAAGTTTTTCCCTTTACCTTTGAAGGGTCCTGGCTGAGTTCTGTGAAGAGCCTTGTGAACGTCGGGGTCAAGCTCTTCCTCATTAGTGAGAGGATCTGGCTGTCAGCCACCACGGTTCCCTCACCTCATAATTCTGCCAAAAATGATACATTATTAAATTTTTATTTTGATTTCGTCAATGAGATCCTAAAACTTAAGAGGTTCAAAAAATAATTTCTTAAACAAGATAAAAGATCTTATTAGAGATCTATGACATATGTCCGAGTAACAGATTTTGCTTCATCAATTTGTCATATAATCACTTATACAACAAGGAATTTTTTCACAAAACATTTCCTTATTTATATAAAGGTTGCAATATGTACATAGAGCATCTCGGCTCCAGAAAGTCAAAACCTCCTTGGGAAATGCATAAGATGACGATACTGGGCTACAGACATGCCCCGATACAAACGTTCCCTTACTGCCAAGGGAGCTACTATCTTCTCCTTTGGAATAAAGCGGATAAGAAGTCTTTAGATATGGCAGGAAACTCTGAAATCTCGATGCATAGGGTGATATAAAATAACACCATGAATCACTTTTAGCCTCATCGAAATCATGGCCAACGAGATATTTTCCCTCAGCATCACGCGCTAGTCGCCAAGAGGCATGGACATACTGCCCTACAACCCACTTGTGTTGCCGTCTCTCTGTTGGGTGTGGGAAATATAAATCCTTGAAATGGCTTGCAAGTCTGGCTTGGCTCGTTCGAGTTGTATAGCAGAAGAGATGAGATGCTCGAAGGTGAAAGCAGTCATATCTTGTGAGACTGGGTGAGATCAAGAATACCGGATAAGTGTGGAACTTCCATCTATAAAACTAAATTCTTTGGTTAAAAATCTCATTAATGAAGCTTTAGGAATGAAAATACAATACATAAATGCTCTTTTTGAGTTTTTATTATAAATTTTTAATAAGAATTTATTTTTCCTTTTATTAGCTTTCAACAAAGCTCTGATACCAGCTGCTGTGAGACCCCTGCCTCTCCTCCACGATGCCCCCTCCGAGGGTGCTAGCGGTCGAAGCAGCGTCAGCCTCTCACGCGGGGCAGGGATCCACACTCGGGACACCTCGCCCCCACGGATGTCCGGACAAGAGACTAGCTCGGTGGTTCCTCCGAAACCAAACCCGAAAAAACTTCCCTCGCCAAGAGGGCACGGGTAATTCCACCAGGGAAATCATCTAACGAGAGAATTGGTCTAATGAATCAAAGTCTTAACTATCCAAACTGATCCGACCGAACCCGAAAGTCACATGGTCAAATCAAGGAAGAGACTTGTACTTGGTCCATAGAATCACCACTTTTTTGCTCCTTTAGCGAGGCACAGCCATTGATTCCCTCCCACTTTGAGAAGAAATCTCCAAGAGTTGTTGAAGAGAGAGAGAAGCTCTAATCTCTCCAAAAGTAGAGGATTTTTAAGGGATAATAGAAAATATAATTATTCTAATATAATACTGGCATGGTATAGCTCACAGATGAGAATACAAAAGAATGAGGGTCTATTTATAGGTGAGGGAGGCCACTATCTGAGTCCAACTAGGTTCTAGAATTTTCTAGCTTTAATTTGACTGAATTTGGACAAGATTTGGACCAATTTGGGTCCCCTTTTGATCCAGTTTGATCCAAGAGAGAAAAGAGAGAAAAGAGATAAAAAATATCATAATTTTTTTTAATTAAAAAAACCTTCCTACACATGTGAAGGAGGCGCCTACCTCAAAAGTCTCCCCTTCCTTACCAAGGTGTCAAAAATTCATCATTCCTCCAAAATATCTCATTTTTTTAGTAATATCTCTTAATTTTTAACTAATAAACCTTGTACTCAGTCAACTCTTCATCTTATGTGAGAATTTACTAATTTTTGGGTATTTTCTTTTATTCATTGGATTTATCTCTTCCCAACACTTGGATTAATCTTATTGGTCCATAGGAACCTTAATTGGACCATAATCCAAAAATTTCTAGAAATCTAAACCCTTAGGCTAAGGTCGTGTAGAGGATCATATCTACTCACTTACCATTTCACACTATAGCTCCATGCTATTGGATTGGAGTTATACTTCTTGATGGTATGGGACATCAAGGTAGAGGTATAATGTATTTCATTTATAATTCATGTGTGTATCCCTTGGGCTCGGGGGTGGTTGGGCGATTGAGTTTATGCCTGATTTATGCATGTTTATGCATAACAATTATCTAGAGCGATCTTAGGGTTTTAACAGTGGTATCAGAGCAATCTCTAGTTAATTGTTGTTGATTTTTCTTTGTAATTTTTGGTTATTTTTTTAAGTAAAATTTAATATTTACGAATAAAAATATTATTTTATTGATTTGTGTTGATGATTTGCACGTGGATTGTTGATATGGAAATTGGAATGCGTGTTACTATAATTCAATGGACGAATCAACATTGCGGGGGAATTTCATGAGTTTAATGCTATTTTTTTCTATTTTTTATGGTTTAAAATAAGTATTAAAGGAAATTTTTACAAAAATACCACATAGTTTATTGTGGATATTTTTAGTACAATGGATTCCCTAAATTTCTAAAATTTTTAGAAATTTTTTTCTATTTTTTTAAGAATTTGTTGAGCATTTTTTTGGTTAAAATGTATTTTTTATACATTTTTGTGGGTTTTTCCGCGGGTATGCGATCAAATTTCTGTCAATTTTCTGCTGCTGAAATGCAGTAGGGGATAGCATGTTGATGCATGAAATACTCTCCCGTGTACGTGGGACCCTCTCCGACTCTCAATTCTTATTTTTCCTTCTTTTTTCCTCTCCCCCACATGCTACTGGATTGGAGTTATACCTCTTGATGGTATGGGACATCAAGGTAAAGGTATGATGTACTTCATTATAATTCATGTGTGCATCTCTTTGGGCTTGGTCGGGTGGATGAGTTTATACTTGATTTATGCATGTTTATGCATAACAATTATCTAGAGAGATCTTAGGGTTTTAACAGAGGTATCAGAGCAATCTCTAGTTAATTGTTGTTGATTTTTCTTTCTTATTGTAGTTTTTGGTATTTTTTGAAGTAAATTTTAATATTTACTAAATAAAAATATTATTTTGTTGATTTTGCACGTGGATCGTCGATATGGCAGTTGGAATGCGTGTTTCTTCTATTCAATGGACGAATTGACGTTGCGGGGGAATTTTGTGAGTTTAATGCTATTTTTTTCTATTTTTTGTAGTAAAATAAGCATTAATGGAAAATTTTACCAAAATACCGTACATTTTTAATTGCGGATATTTTTCTTAGAAATTGGTATTTTTAAAATATCAATGGTATTTTGGCAAATTATTTGGTAAATTTTTAAAAAAATATAGGTTTGGAATGCCATAAGATAGGTTTGGTGATATGTTTGGTGGAATTTAAAATTTTTGTATTTTAAGGCCCTATAAAACTAGGAAAAATTAGGAAAAAATCATGATAATTCTTTTTCTCAAGAATTTGATATTTTTGAGGGTTATTTAATGTTAAAGTATATTTTCTCATGCTGACATTAGACAGATGCGGGTTATTCGCATATTATTAATACGATTATATCTCGTATTAGTAGATATTTTTGTTTGGATTAATTTTGAACGATGTTTTCATGATTTTTTACCATTATTTAGCCATTCTTTTTGGACATGTTCCTTACTTTCTTCAATGATGGCTAGAATTTGCGTTCAAAGTGTGTTTCACCTTTGACACTTTTCCATGATAATATCTGTTTGTTTTGGTAGATTTTATTGGATGTTTTCCAAGTTTTATATGGACTTATCAGGTTCTGCCTAGATCACTTGTGTCTAGGGTTTTTTAATGAGTGCTACACACATATGCTTCACTTTCTTACTTTGGAGTTTTGCTTAAACGTCACCACGTTCATATACTCCAGATTGATGAGTTGTCCACCAATTTTAATGCTTCTTTTGGCATAATTAATGACCATTAGATGGCATGCATTGATTTTTATGATCAACTATGGTTTTCATGGATTTGAGGAGCTTCTATGCTTTTATCCATGGTTTTATAAGGATCTTTTGATCTTTTGGATAATTTCATGTGCTTTGAAGGTAGCATTTGCCTTCGTTTTTTTACACGTAATTTTAAAGTATATTCCTTATACTCTTGTATATATTCCAACTTGGATACTCCTAGTTGTTTATGTATCTAGGTGAGTTATTTTTCTACCCTAGCTTTATTGTGTTTATTGGGTAGCTATCATTAGAAATGCGCCAATAATGATATACTCAGAAAGATTTATTCCTTGATGTGGTCTCAGGAATATAGAGACAGGGTTTAGGATAAGAAAGTCTCTAGGATAAGGCCATCTTATTTCTTTTGTAAAGGATTTTATTCATATTTCCTAGATGGCATACTGGGGAGTTTCAAATTGGTAAGGTATGTATGGGTGGTATCATGGTGGTATGGGATGCTAGCGATTCCTCACATATATTATCTTATGGGATAATATATGGGTGGTATCATGGTGGTATGGGATGCTAGCGATTCCTCACATATATTATCTTATGGGATAATTTGGGCTCAAGATTGTTGCTTTGCTTGCATCACTTATAAGGCATGTTGACCTCAACATTCAAAGACAATCTCATTTTCTGAATTCATTTAAAGTTGTAGTGTAGGCATTCTCTAGATAAACTTCTTTTATCTATAGCCTATATGTTTTGATGAGTGTTATCTTGTCAGCATATTCACTTGTTGAAATCTTTTTCTTTAGAGTTCAAGGAGTTTATCTTGTTGTGTTTGGATTATGGAATTTTGGATTCTTCCTTTGTTGGCATTAGTTCTGTACTTTAGGTGATTTATACAGCCCACCTGATGGTTTATGGATGTACATATGTGACTCATTGTTGAGACATTGATGACTCTCTATGTTAATATGGGTAATTCCAGGACGCCGATAATTCCATGTGCATATGTGGATACGTCGGGTTGCGGATGGATCCTTGGTTCTTGTCGTTATAATGCCATGTTTTCCTACTTTATTCTGAATGGTTTACAACGAGGAAACTACTTCGAGTATGAATTCCTCTGATCATCCCCGCAGTCTGATGGACAAACAGAGCGTATGAATCAGATTGTAGAGGATATGCTTCGTGCATGTCTCTGGAAAAGCATCAAATTGGGAAAAATATCTTCCAATATAGAATTTGCCTATAACCGTTTTAAACATATGGCTATTGGTTTTAGTATGTTCATGCTTATGTATGGGTATCAACCCAGGGCACCTATTAATGTCGGTCTTAAGGACATCGAGCTTGATGCATCGAGGGATTTCTTGTGTGTAGGAAATGCTGACTGAAGCTCGGGATTCTATCAGGATAGGGTACGGTTCTATGCTGATGGAGGATGCTCAACTTGGTCTTTTGAGCCAAGAGCGTTGGTTTATTTAAAAGTTTCTAAAGATTCTCAGACTTTGTCAAAAGAAAAATGCTCGAATTTATCTCCTAGATATTGTGGTCCATTTTGATTCATACATCGGATTGGCATGGTTGCATATGAACTTAAACTACCTCCACATGTTAGAGTTCATCCAGTCTTTCATATCAGTGGATTGAAAGGAAAACTGGGAGGTGAGGATAACACATTTACTCCTCCTTAAGAACTTGTTGAAGTCGAAAATTTATCCTATGTTCCACAAGAACTTGATAAGGTACTTGAATTCAGGGAAATGAAACTTTGTAGTTGACTAATCCCTGAGGTTAAAATTAGGTGGAAAGATAGGGAAATAGAGGATTCGACTTGGAAGTCGGTTGAGATTGTTCAGTGAAGTTCTTCTTCTTTTCATTGTTGCAAGAGTGCAATGTTTTGAGAGAGGGGAACTATGTTATATGCACTTTATGTGTGCATATACTAGGAGGCTAACCCACATTAGGCTTGTGAGCATGGGAGCATAGGAACAAGCTCTAGTGGAGCATGGGTTAGGACTAACCTTAAGGGTTAAGGTTAGGATCAGGCATCCAAGGGTCACACATGGAAAATGGAGAGTCAAGGGTCACTTGAGGGCCCTCCTATATAATAGGGGTATGGGGCACACTCAAGGGAGGCTAAGGCTATGTTATCTTGAGGCTAGGTTATGATATAATGTTCTCTTGTATAGAGGATTATATCTACTCACCTACCATTTCACACTATAGCTACATGCTACTAGATTGGAGTTATACCTCTTGATGATATGGGACATCAAGGTAAAGGTATGATGCACTTCGTTATAATTCATGTGTGCATTCCTTGGGCTCGGGTGGTCGGGTGGATGAGTGGATGCCTGATTTATGCATGTTTATACATAACAATTATCTAGAGAGATCTTAGGGATTTAATAGGCTCCCAAGGCATACTCCTCAGTAGTTCGCCCCCAAACCACACCCACCACGCTAGTACCTGTCCAATCGAGCAGCAACAAAGATGGTTTGGTGACCAACAGTAGGTAAGTTCCATCCTCCTCAACAAAATCCTCCAGAGTTGCCCACACCCAACCCATGGGCACTCCAAAGCTTAATTCGCCCAACCCTTTCAACCCACGGAGCCCCATCCATGAAGCTCCACCCGCCCCTCGATTTCGTCACCAAACCAAGGGGCAGTGCTACACATGGCTGAGCTTATGCAACCACTCAAAGATAAAATCAAAGGTAAGTTCAAAACTCTAGCCACATGATCCATTCAGTACAAAACCCTCTTTAGGGGTGTTGACTAATAAAAACATGCCAAAAAAGAAAAATAAGAGAGAGTCTCTAGGTGATTAGGACCACGGGCACACTTTTTGCCCTCGCCCATGCACAACACCTGCAAATCTCACTGGGCTTTGTCCTATGCGCACACACTGCATAAAGCTTCATTATCGATAGCCGTCTAGGTGTATCTCTAGATGGGGGGACCATGGTGGGTGCAAGCCTAGTCCATGGTATGACTCATCGGCTAGATCTTCTTAATCACCCCTACTGCACCCAAAAAATTGTGCTTTATGCCTAATCAGTCCTACCCAAAACTTCTTCGGCTCAACACCTATGGATCCTAGACATCGACTACCACTCCTATCAACACAAGATTCCATAGCTCTACTGACAGAAGAAGACAAAGCATAAAAAGAAAAAGAGAGAACACCGCAACCTGATGACTCAACATCCATGGGAGCTGAGATACCCATCACGGTGTCTTGACAAAGATGCTAGATCTTCATAAACATCGCGATCGGCATATAACATCTCGGAGTGCAAGCAGTCTCCATGAGTGTTGCCTCCTTGTCCCTCCAAAATTTCCCCCTTGCCACTTGCTTACTAACCCCATTGTTTTATTAACTCCTCTTTAATCATACCACCTACTACCATTGGGATACTGGTCATTAAGTATTCCATGCTAGTCTACTCATTCAAGTACTTTGACTCCTCTAATGAGGATGTCCTGCCACAACAAAGGCGATTTTAAAAAAACACCAAAAACAAGATAAAGAGTACTACTGGGGCACATACAAAAAAGCAAACTCATAAGAGTCCATACTAGCTGGATACTTAATTGTCGGTACTCCACTAACTTCTTTCCATCTTACTAACTCCCCCACCTCCTCTCATTTCTAAAGAGAGGAGAACCAACCAAGTGCAACCTTCCCCGCATGCCTCAACAACCTCTCACTGATCACGAGGACATGATCGACTTTAGGAAGGGGAGTATGTTAACCATATATTGGTTAACACATTCCTATAACAACTATGTCCGCACACTTATGTAATGGGTGCCCGTGCTATATTGTGAATCATGTCATTTAATGAGGGAAATGCCCTAAAGACACTCCCAAGTATTGAGCTTCAAAGGACAGACAAGTGCATCTTGGTCAGTTCGCCAAACCATAGAGAAAAGCCTTGTAACTATGTTTTGGGTGCCCCAGGTCACTTACTCCCGAATGGCCTAGTGGAAAAAGGCTTGAAACTATAAACGCCAATTTCTCTTATTTGTAATTGAGATTCTCCCATTTGTGCAATAGAAGTGGAGTTTTCTCTATCTCCCTCTCTCTTGCAACTCTAATCCAGCATGTGTGGTGTGCTTAGGGTTAGGGTTTGGGAGTGATAGTGCTAATCACTTGTTCCTCTCTCTCTCTCTCTCTCTCTCTCTCTCTCTCTCTCTCTCTCTCTCTCTCTCTCTCGATTAGGCTAACCAACGCGATCCTCTTCCATGGAGATCCCACATGATTTTTATGAGAAAGCTTGCATCATCCGTTGGATTAGAGCAACTGCCTCAGTGTGACAACGAGTGTAGGAGGATGATGGTGACGAGTACGACACGTTAGGGTAGGGTTTCCTTAACAGTCACATCCTTGCACAAGCTTGTTTGTCAAATCCTTGCCAAATTATGTGTTGTTTGGTGCCTTTGAGCCGTAATAATGAAACTCCCCAATGTGGGTGCGCTAGCTCATCCCATTGTTTCCTTGCTGAATCATGTGTTGTTGAGTCTTGCCTTCGAGCTGAAATGAAACTCCCTGATGTGGGTGCACTAGCTCATCCCATCACATCGTCACTTTGTTGGTCACACTACTGGACATCAGAGTGCTCCTTTGTAAAAGGGGTGAAGGTAGAGCTCTCTATACCTAGATGGAGGTAAAAATGAATGTCCTTTGCAGTGGTTTGCTCTCACAAAAGGTAGGAAGCTAATGGAACAGGGAAACCTATAATCAAAACTATTCAAGAAAGCATCCATCTCACATGCAAGAATCCAATAGAGCTGCTCGTTAAGCAAGCAAGAGATAAGAGAAGAGCTCACGAGTATTCTATTGCAAGAGGTGAATAACTTATATATATGAGTGACTAGTTTTCACACCAGGTCGACCAAACTTAAAGATGGTTCAACCACTATTTTACTACTCTTAAGTATGTACACAAAGCTCTAAATTTGCTTATTTACATTAAGCTTAGGGTAAGGTATCTTTATATGTTCCAGTGCCATCTTATAAAAGACAAGTGCCCGTTTGAGTAGGTATGATGGCAAAGCACCTTATGGAAGATTGGACGAGTGAAACCATGTTAACCAATGAAGTGGCTAACTTATCCCTGTTCCTAATGGTGTTTGCATCCTCGCATCATAGCTATTGTCAAGCTATTGTCAAGGTAGAAAGTTGTGGATAGCCTAGGATATATCACGAAGTTGGTGTGTGGGGCTTTGGGTAGCCCGGGTGGTAGGCAACTTGTCCAAGTAGATATAATGTAGAATTTCTTCATGTGAGGCCTCCTTTTATTGTGAAAATGGCATGGGCCCTTCAAAGTCCGCGGGCAGCGGTGATTGACAGAATGAGCATCAAGAGCACCCATGAATGATGGACATGGGTAGGTGGCAACCGGAACCTTCATGGTGTGATATGATATAATTCTCGTAGTGTGATGCTTAGAGTGTGGGCTTCTTTGTGGGGTTGATATGTTAGCTAGGGCTAGGTGTGGACGTGGGGAATTGAAGTTGAAGTAGAGGTTACTTGCATTGAAGCTCTTGGATGTATCTTTAATGTTGATGGTGTTTTAGGCAATGGTCCGTACACCATGGGTAGGCCATGGTCCCCCCATTCAGAGATGTACTAGGATGGTTGGCATTGACAAGGTTAGTTACAGGTGTATATGTCTATGCGTGTCGTGAGGTGCGAGACATAAAAAAATGTGATGCCCATAATGAAATATGCTATTTATTCAACATCTCTTCTCTTATGGGGGCAGTCAAGATTGTGAGATGTTGATGCGTGGCAGTGAACTTTGCCCACCCTCTAACTTGAGGGATTTGCGTGTTATCTAGTGCTATGGGGATAAATATTTGACTTGTGGTCAAAGAAGATGCCACGAAAGGTCCCTATTGGCTTGAGGATTATCTACTCGACCGCTCGCCCCTCTATCCAAATATTTCATCGAGAAACGTACATGGACACCTATTGACAATGAGGCTTAATGCAAGTGCTTGAGATATCATTGCCCATTCTTAGTGGATCTGTTTATTAAATGCAAAGCCCATGTCTTGCATGGGTAGTGGGCTAATGGTGTGCCCATGAAGCTCCTTCTAGCGAGAACTCCAACACATTGCTTTCTTTTTTCGGCTCTTTCACATGGTTTGGGATAGAGAATTGAGTGTTAATGTATAATGGGAATGTTAAGGTGGTTGTGTATGAGGTTGCCTTGTGTAAAAATTTAGGATAACTAGTATGGCATGTATATTGGTAAACCGTGAGCTGTGGGTGGCTTGCCAGACATGGCCGAATGGATCCGAACAATTCTTGAGCTCTTTTTTGAAGTGTTGGTGGTGGCTAATTAAACCTCTTGCTTGAAGCATGGGGATGTCGACAAAAAGAAGTAGGGCATTATAGAGCTTGTTTGGCTTAGGGGTGAAATTTTGGATTTTTAGACAATTTCGACCATGGGCATACAGCTTTGCTTTAATCTTTTGGACATCTCTACCTCATTTAATTAGAATGGTTGTAGGCATGTTTTTGTGCTCTAGAGGGAGATGTGGAGCTAGGTTGATTAAATCACCGCTTTGTGTGAAGATCTTCATTGTGGTGCATGGAATGAAAGGCTCCATAAACCATGATTTGGATGGCCATGTGATTAGGCAAGATGGAGAATCCTCTGGTGGTGGGATATCTTCACAAAGTCCTTGTATGTGCCATGTGTAAATGGAAGGTTGGTAGCCCTTGCAAGTGTATAGACGTTAAAACATTGATTTTATGGCTAGAAAGAGGGTTGAACTTAAGACTCATGAGGGTGACAATGTTGCAATGTCTTAAGCAAGGTGCAAACGAGAGACTATCGGGCTCATATTGGTGCCAGATGGATCACATGGTTGGACGGACTAACTAAATCCATGGACGGTGGTGAAATGAGGTGTGTGAAGAGGGTTAAATGCAAACAAGAAACTTGTAACAGTCTGTTTGAAGGTAATTTGGGTTTGGACTTAGCTAGATTTGGTTTTGGACTTATGAGTTGTTTAGCATTTGGGCTTTCTTGGCAATGTATCTATAGGCATGCCTAGTTTCCAACTCGACCCCTCCATGGGGAGCTAAAATAAACAATAAAAGGAAGGTTTAGAAATTTACCACACTTACCTGTTTGTTATTACCTCCTGTTGTTATCGATGTTGATGGTTGACAGACCGCTTGTTGGTGAGTGATTCACCTAAGGTGGTGTTTGGTAGCTTACCTTTGTTTTGTTGATGTTGATGGTTGATGAATCCTTGCGGTCAGTGGTGGTGTTTGGTGGCTTGCCTCCTTCATGTCAGATTTTGGATGGGTTGGGCAAGTTGGAGGGGAATATTGATTGAAAATTTTAAAATTTTATTTTCTCGCTTGCTTGTTGTTGTTGCCTTCTTTCTTTCTAGGGTTCCTTTCATCGAAGCTATCGATTGCTTCTTGCGCTTTTGTTGGCTTTATTTGCTTTAACGGTTCTTCTCCTTCTCCAGTTGCAAGTGTTGCCTTGCCTGTTGTGCTGCCCAGCATGTTTTGTGCTCGGCCCATTTGGGTTGCCGGGTTCTCATTTTGGGTTTGTTGGTTTTTTAATGTCCGACAAACTTACCGGCTACTACTTGCTTTCCTGGGTGTTGTCAACGGCATTTATTTCCGCCATGCTTATGCATGCAGGTCTTCCAGCCTCCATGCTTCTTTATCTTGTCTGTGATATCGGCTTGGGGTTTCTGCTTGCTCGCTCTCTCGTGCTGTGGCTGAAGGCTGAGAGGTCGCTGAATGTGAAGGTAGCAGATCGGGTGGAGCAGTAGTGGTGGCGACCTCGACGGCTGAGGGATGGAGGCGTTGGGCTTCATACGTTGTCAGCACGGGGTGGCACACGGCACGTGACAACGACGAGTTGGTCCCGATGGCTGTTGGGCGCGGGCAAGATAAGGGGCTTTCACGGCCCCGCTGCCCCATGGCCACGGCCCACGGGGCTCAGCCATGTGGCCACACATTCACTTAGTTTTTCAAAGAAAATTTAAAGAGAAAAACAAGAAACTGTGGGGGTTAAATAAATATACTAGAAAATTTAAAAAATTTAAGGAAGGGGAAAATTTTGGGGTAGGGGAGAGTTAAAAATATGGGGAGGAAGTTTTTAAAATGGTTTTTTTTTGGGGAGGGGAAGGGAGAGGTAAAAATGTAAGGGCAAGGGAAGGGGGAGTTCTTTTTCAAAATTTTAATGCATTGGGAGGGGGGGAAGGACTATGTGTGCATGCATGTACATGTGCGATGGCAAGGGGTGTGTGTACATGCATGTGTGGGTTATGTGCTTTTAGATTTTACACATGTATATAAATAAAAGTGTACATATGTGAGATCCTGTCCCCACCGCGCAACGAATTCAGGGATGCTAGTAGCGGAAGTAGCACTTCTTGCACGGGGCAGGGTCCCACACTCAGAGCCTCGCCCATGGATATCCGGACAAGAGACTACTATCGGTTCGAACCCGAAAAAACTTTCCTTGTCCGGAAAGCACGGGTGATTCCTCTAGGATAACTTTTCTCTAACGTAGTCAAAAGCTTTATCTAACAGAATTGATCTGACCGAACCCGTAAGTCCCATAGTCAGATCAGAGAAAAGATTGCACTTGGATCATAGAGACCAATGCTTTTTTTCTCATTGAGAGGCACAACTATTGATTCTTTTCTATAGAATAATTTTTGTCCGGGATTTACTTCATCTATCGTACCATAACAGAATTGAGTCTCAATTTAGGGATCCATCAGTCCAGTAACCCAATCCAGTCCCATGGGTTAGCCAACCGCCCAACCACTGTAGTGATGGGATCCAATTAGAAATTTGGTTAGGTTTTGTCCCGGGTACCAGGGAAAAGATTTCTCAGGCCCCCTAACCGGATATTCATGCAAACTTAAAACTAGTCATACCACTTACACACCCAATATGAAATTGCCTTTTCCACAGAATCAGCTATCTTTAAAAACAATCATTTAATGAAACCATTGAGTCACTGATCATAATCCTCAGAATCTACGATTAAATCCTTATTTCCAATCATTCCTTCATCGGTGTACCTATGGCATCATTGGCAACCAAAACGCTCACCACCTGTTCACTCAGGGGCCTTTTCGATAGTTCCTAGCTCATAGAGCAACCAGCAATATATTCACATATCAAAATAAAGTAACCAGCAATATATTCACATATCAAAATGAAAACTCCGTTGAAGATCAGCAAGATCAACCAACGGATCCATATAAAAGGGCCAGGGACTCATCCGTTGAGGACCAGTAAGGTCAATCAACCAGATCCATACCCGAATTCGAAAAACAACCAGATCTATACTTGAATTCAAAAAACAACCAAATCCATACCCGAATTCGGAAAACAACTCTTACTCCTTGTTCTAATATCTTTCACGACGCACGTGTGGGTATCGTCGACCCAGAGCCCGAGCACCGTATGGTCAGCACCTTCTAGGATCCTTCGCAGGTAACCTAGCGCTTCACACATAGGCCGCTTCCTTGGTCCCTCATCCACCGTACTAGAAGCTCACCATTTTGATCGAACCGAGGCTGGTCAAGACCTCGGCTGACCTTGCTACGTGAGACGTCCTCCGTTGACTCTCCGTCAGCTGTTGTAACTTTAACAGCTAGGTCTCCATGACCTTAATCACAAGATGGTCAAAACGCTTCCCCAGCATTCTTGACATAAAACAGTTATTTAATAACAGGCCATAAATATAATTTCTATAACGAACTCTCGTCTTTCCACAATAATCAACATTACTTAATCCACATTCATTTCATATAAATTCCCATTCTCCTTCATTCACATCATTTTCCATCTTATCACTTCTTTCCTCAAATATCCTCATCAGATCTCATCCATATCAACATCTCATCACATCATATTCATTCACATCTCATCCATTCATATTTACCTTCGCATCACATTCATATTTACCCGATTCGCATCACATCACATCACATTCATCACATCTCGATTCACATGACATCACATCCATTCTCATCCCATATCATTCATTCATATCCTGATTCACATGACATCTCATCCATTCATATCCCATATCATTCATTCACATCCTGATTCACATGACATCACATCCATTCACATCTCATATCATTCATTCATATCCCGATTCACATGACATCACTTCCATTTACATCCCATATCATTTATTCACATCCCGATTCACATGACATCACATCCATTCATGTCTCATATCATTCATTCATATCCCGATTCACATGACATCACTTCCATTCACGTCCCATATCATTCATTCACATCCCGATTCACATGACATCACTTTCATTCACATCCCATATCATTCATTCACATCTCGATTCACATGACATCACTTTCATTCACATCCCATATCATTCATTCACATCCCAATTCACATGACATCACATCTCATATCATTCATTCACATCCCGATTCATATGACATCCCATCCATTCACATCTATCCATTTTACATCACATCACCTCCATCCATTCACCTCCATCACATCACATTCAATTCATATCCATCACATTTACGTCCACATATATTCTTTACATACACATCTATATTCGTTCTTTCACATACATCCACATCCATTCTTCTCATACACATCCTTATCCATTCTTTCACATACTCATTCACATCCATTCTTCTCATACACATTCACATCCATTATCATCACATACATTCACTCACATCCCATATCATTCATTTACATTTTGATTCACATGACATCACATCTCATCCATTCATTCACATTTATCTGATTCACATCGCATCTCATCACATCTATCCACATCACATTCGTTTAAACATAGAATTTAAGAGAATTTCTAATTTTTTACGCATCTATTTATGCATAAAATCAACTTCAGTGGGAATAACACTTTTAACAAAATCCTTTTATACATCTATTTAAATTATGCATCTATTTAACAAAATCCTTTTATGCATATATTTATGCATACATTCAATTTTAAGAAAAATAACACTTTTGGAATAAAAATAAATCCTTTATGTATCTTTCTATGCATAAAATCAATTTTAATAAAATTAACACTTTTGGAATAAAAATTAAATCCTTTATACATCTTTCTATGCATAAAATCAAAATTAATGAGAATAACTCTTTTGAAATAAAAATAAATTCCTTTATGCATCTTTATATGCATAAAATCAAAATTAATGAGAATAACTCTTTTGAAATAAAAATAAATTCCCTTATGCATCTTTCTATGCATAAAATCAAAATTAATGAGAATAACTCTTTTGAAATAAAAATAAATTCCCTTATGCATCTTTCTATGCATAAAATCAAAATTAATGAGAATAACTCTTTTGAAATAAAAATAAATTCCCTTATGCATCTTTCTATGCATAAAATCAAAATTAATGAGAATAACTCTTTTGAAATAAAAGTAAATTCCCTTATGCATCTTTCTATGCATAAATTCAATTTTAATGGGAATAACACTTTTTAAATAAAAATAATTCTTTTAGAATGCACAAATGGAAGGAATTACTCTTTTAGAATAAAGTAATGATAAACTTTAGTTTCACAAAATTTAAGAAAATTTTGCCATAACCTCCTTTGTATGGCTGACCATTTCTCAATTTTAACATTCAATTTATAACTTGAATTAATCCAATTTGAATTCTAATATCTCTAATCTACTCCATTTTTCAAAAATCAAGAGAGTAAATAATGAAAAGAGTTTAATCCATCTTTTATTTAAACTTTCTAGGATTAAGAAGGGTTGAATTGTAAAGAAGAGAAGGGGTTGGCCTTTCCATCAAGGCACAACATCAGATTATAATTCAAACATTTTCAAAGCATAAATTTTAAGAAAACCATAGATTTAAAATTCACAATAAGTAAGAATTAAGCTTACATGGAGTTTGTAAGCTTTCCTTTGGCTTGAGGGATTGAGGGTTCTACTCTTGTTTGCAACAAGAGTGGCCAGTAGTTCTTTTGGAGAGGATATAGTAAAAAACAATTGAATTATCAAGTGAATTCATCAATGTATTTGACTCTGGGGAGGAGTAGAGTAACAGTGCATAAACACTATTAACCTTTTACAAAGGGGGAGGCTTCTATTTATAGGAAAAAATGAGCCTCTAACCAAGCAAAGTGATTCTAGAATTTTCCAGATCAGTTTGGTCAATTTTTGACCATTTTTGGGTTAGTTTAGCTCACTTTTTGGATCTAGTTGAAACAGGAGAGAGGAGAGATGAAAATATCTCATTATTTGTGAGTTTAAAACTCATCCACACATGTGAAATAGGTGCCTCCTTCACGAGGGGAATTTCCTTCACTGAGGTGTCAAAAATGTATCTTTTCTTTTATTCTCTCTTCTTTTTTAACTAATAAACCTTGTCCTTAGTCAACTCTTCATCTTATGTGAGTATTTACTCATTTTTGGGAGATTTTTCTTTTATTCTTCAATTTATCTCCTCCCTACATTTGGATTAATCTTATTGGTCCATAGGAACCTTACTCCAAAATTTTCAGAAAATCTGGATTTTTTACCTATTTTCAATTTATTCCAATTGCACACTGGAAAGTTCTTTTTGAATTTTTGTTTCAGGGGAAATCATTTTAATAAGAAGGGATATTTTTCCATCCAAAGATATCTAGAAACTGAATTATCTCTCTCTAGAATATTTTCTCTCTCTAGGTCAAAACAGATAGAAACAAGATCTGTTATTATTCTGAAAAGGGGATTGATTACAGGGAGAGAAATTGGACATCTTGAGGGACTGGGGGAGGAACCTTACAACATAGGCATGGAAGTGTGGGTGCAGGTATACGAGGGTTTTTACATTTTTAAGAGTGTGCACATGTGTGCACGTGTATTTTATGTGTGCACATGCACGCAAGTGTTGGTTTGATTGTATTTTATATACACGTGAGTGTATGTAAGTGGTGTGCATGTGTTGGTTTTTAGTTTTTTGTCGTTTTTAGTTTAGTTTTGGATTTTAATGCTTTTAATCATTTGTGGAAGATGTGCTTGTACACTTGGATGGGGATATTATGTTACATATGTACAATAAGTGTGTAAAGCTTACGGATAACCATGAGTGAAGGTAGAGAACTGTTTGCCCATCTGTGATGAAAGCTTGAACAACACCATCATCGGCCTTGATCATGTGCTTGAATTTTGGCCTTCTTGTTGCTAGCAAGTTAATTTTGTGGTGTGGTGCATGGGGGTGTACTGGGATTGTGGTGATTCCTTTGAGCTTGCGGGATGCTTGGTTTTGCTACTATACATGGCTTTCTTGGGGACTTGGCACACCAAGGGTGGCACCTCTTTGATTTGGATTGATGGGGGTGTGACCACCGCATAAGGATTTAGTGAAACATCCATGGTCTCTTCCGACTACGTTGCTAGTGGTGGGTGCACGTGAGTCAAGGGGCGCAGCCCATTGCTTTCCACTCTTGCTTAAAATTTGGGGGTGCTATTGGAGGTATGGCTTTGGGTCTCCACACCCACTTGGATTTGACATTTGAGGGTGTGTTTGTAGAGACCTGTGATGCGATTTTCTTTCAGCTTGGAACCCAAATGTAGGGGTTCCCTTCATAGAAGCCTTGAGCTTCTAATAGTTTTGTTCGGATCTATCAAAGTGTTACCTACTACTAGGGTGGTATTGGGTAGTGGGGCTGTCGCTTAACTCTTTTTGGCGTAGGGGTTACGGTGCAGCTGGCATTGTTTTTGGGACCCAAACATAAGGGTTTCCCTTGTGCAAGCCTTGAGAGCCTTGAGATTCTAATACCTTAACTGGGATCCAATGGGGATAAGGTTGAGATACAACACCTTGGCTTGAGGGCCCTACTTTGGTAGCTTTGTGCTCATAGGTAAGCATCGGACCAAATGGTGTGGTTGCTAGTAAGGTCTTTGCTTTGATGTCAAACCTATCTTGGCTAGCAAGTGTACTCTTAGGTATAAGTAAATAAAAATGCTTTCTTAACAATGTCATAGTTCTTATTTCTTAAAGCTTATTCTTGTTCCTTGGAGGCTCCTTCTCACTTGAGATTTCTTTGCTTCTTCGCTCTTGTGCCTTGGGAAGCTCCTTGAGATTTCTTTGCTTCTTCATTCTTGTCTCTTGGGAACCTCCTTGAGATTTCTTTGCTTCTTCGCTCTTGTCTCTTGGGAACATCCTTGAGATTTCTCTGCTTCTTCGCTCTTGTCCCTTGGGAACATCCTTGAGATTTCTCTGCTTCTTCGCTCTTGTCCCTTGGGAAGATCCTTGAGATTTCTTTGCTTCTTCCCTCTTGCCTCTTGGGAAGATCCTTGAGATTTCTTTGCTTCTTTGCTTTTGTTCCTTAGGAAGATGCATGAGATTTCTTTTGCTTCTTTGCTCTTGTCCCTTGGGAAAAACCTTCTCACCTGAGATTCTTGTTCATTTGTTTCTTCATGCTTTTTCTTGGAGCAATGGATTTTACAAGTTATTTGCATTTTTTGTATGATTTATCATACTTTTCCTCTTAAGAAAGAGCTTTAAGATTACATTTTGTTCTTTGATAACGTGTTCATTATGTAAGATCTCTTCATGCTTGACACTAGATTTTCAAGATGGTGCACCTCTTCATGCCCAAGTGTTCAATTTTATCATGTTGCATCTCTGTATGCCCAAATGTTCAATTTTAGCATGATGCATCTCTTTATATTAAATCTTTTCTTACTTAAGAGCTGCATCAAATTCCGAAATTGTTTCTAAATGTTGAGAAGTCATTTTGATAGTTGTATATGGGATACTTTCCTTTGACAAATATATTATCATGAACGAGATGATTTGCTCATGTATCCTTCTACTTTGAAACCAAGGCTCCGATCAACACCATTCTCTACCCACAACATTAACATGTGAGTTGCTAATAGATGGAGCTACTAGATTGCCTTTGTGTTAACCTTGTTCCAACCCTCATTTTGAAGCCATTGGAGAATTTCCTCATTTAGTAGATCTTTTGAGGCTAGTTATAGAGTGGTCATTATTGTAATAAAGCGGGAGTATATGAGCATCATCAGCATCTAGTATTGTTGCATCTTTCAAAAGGCAACAATATCGTGTGTTCATCATCATCATCTAGTATTGTTGCATCTTTCAAAATGTGGCACCATGAGCTAAAATTTGGTATTCCAAAGTAAGTGTGCCACCAAGGGATGTATGCTATGGAAGAAGAATATGACCACCGAAGGGATGTGTGCACGGAGTAGTGTGCCCAATAGTTCTTATAATGTGATGTGGTGGTAGTGGTTTTGTGTAGTTTAGGTTATGGTGAAGGAATGGCATGTTTAGTAAGGAACGACATGGGTTAGTGTAGAAATAGAAATAGAAAGGTTGCAAGATTGAGATGATGACCTTGGACATCATGGGTACGTAGCTACCACTTTTACTTGGGCACTCACCTACCTCTTTTACTTGGGCACTCACCTACCTCTTTTTCTTATGTTAGCACCTTGATAGGTAGCATGGATACCCTCTTACCTCTTTTGCTTGTGTTAAATAGCATGGGTACTCACCTACCTATTTTGCTTGCGTTAGCACTTGGATGAGCCACTTTTTTAGCTCTTTAGCTTCCAGTATTGCCTTGGGTGGTGGTGTGGACTTTGCCTTGGAAAGCTCCTTATAAAGTTTCTTGATTTTTTCATCCTAATATCTAAGGGCCTTCTCGTGGAGGTTATCTATTTCGTTGCAAACTTAAGATGAGATTCATGCTCTCTTCTTTACCTTTCCATACCCCTTTGAGTGTCTATCAATGTCTATCGAGCTATCAATTGCCACCCAATGATGAATGGCTATTATTGCTTCAAGATATTTCTCTCTTAACACTTATTGCTTACTCTAGCTCATCAGTTTGCCTTATTTGTTGTTTTTTAAGCTCTTCTGTCTTAAAACCCAAGCTCTCTTTTGTTTGAAAAGTATCCTTCTTGGTTGCATTTTCTTGAGCTTTTATCTACCTAAATTCGTGGCTTTCCGCATCCAAATTACCTAAATTTGTGGCTTATCGCATGTGAATCTCCCCATAATAATAATAATAATAATAATAATAATAATAATAAAGGAGGCAGCCAGCACTCTGCTGAGACCACCTCCCCCTTCTTTGTGCTAGCCCACGAATTGGCCCCTTGCACGTTCAACGGTGGGGCTGGAGCTCTCCTTGCAAGATGGCACTGGCCACAACAATTGTTCATGGCCGTCTCCTTTCCAATGGCCAGCGACATCATCTCGTCTCCGGCTTGTCTCTTCTCGCATGACCCTCCTCCTTCATTGGTGTTGGCTAGACCCTCCTTCCTTGCACGTGGCACTGGCCCCTAATTGCTCATTGTCTTCTTCTCCACCGGCTAGCCACACGATGGCCTTTGTCTTGTACCAGCCAAGTCTTCTTGCTTTGTGTTGGTTCTGACTCCCTCGTTCTCTCATGCTCATGCACACCGCTCCAGGCTCCCCTCGTGCTACCACGTAACCCCTCGGCTTGGATCAACGCCCTCTGTCTCGCTACCACGTAACCCCTCACCACCTCGCATGTTGTTTGCATCTCTCCAACTCTTGTAGCCCCCCCTCCCCCCCCCCCTCTCGTGACCCCCTCGTCAACTTTTTCCTGCCTCTCATGCCTTCGCTGAGGCACCCTCTTGTTAACCCTCCTCTCTAGCTTCCCCCCCCCCCCCCCCCCCCCCGTCTCTCTCTCTCACCCCTCGTAGGCAACAACCCCTCATCTTCGTAGGCAACTACGAAGATGAGGGGTTGCTGAAACCATCTCTCTCTCCGGTTTCTCTCTCTCGCTCCCCCCCTCTCTCGACTGTCTCTCTCTCTCTCTTCCTCTCACCCCACACACTCTCTCTCTCTCTCTCTCTCTCTCTCTCTCTCACATTTTGAACCGTCGAGGAGGATTTGAGAGCATCAACAAACATTGGAACATGCACCCTTCCCACTCGTGTTCATTATCTCAATGTTTGAAGAAGAATTCCCATAGTGCATGAAGATAAGATTGAATGAGATGAGGATACTGGTGCCTCGAACATCCATAAGTGGAACTATATGTAAGTACGAGATGGGGTGATGTGAAAAGAGGAGGAAACAAGTAGATTACACCCAGGCAATACACAATGCGAATGTAGATTATCAACTACTAATGGTATTCAGGTTAGCCATCTTTATTCTCTCTTCGTTTCTATAATTCAGAATTATAAGTAAATCAATCTTAACTCAAAATCTTTTTAGTTTACTACTTGGGATTAAATCGGTTTTATTGATGAGGACTTGAGCTAATCGATGAGGACTTGAGCTAATCGATGAGGACTTGAGTTGATTAATGAAATGATACAAAATGAGATTTTCACCCTGGTCAATTGTCATGGGTTGCGAGCAAGTTGACCATAGTTGACCTACCCATCATAGGATAGAATTTGATTCCTTCTAAGGGTTAAACTATACGTAAGCCTATGTAATTTTCCAAGGCCTAGGATTTGACTTGGGAATGTAATTGTTCTCTTGAGTACTCGAACAAGATCTTAATTGTTATCCATTGGTAAAAAATAGGATTGTTTATTATAGAGAAGTGACTGTTTTTCTTATAGAAAGGTGATTTTCTTATACGGAGTTATTTATTTGGTGACTAGCATGGTCTCATAGTGTGAATGATGATGATGATGAATTTGCAAACTAGGGAACTTCCCCCTAGCGTAACCAATCCGACGAGATATGTTTGGGAAAACCATTCCAATGTGATCTATTTAGTGATTGGTTTGGGGAAACTGGGTAATCCACACCCAGGCGGCTGGCTCTAGAAATACTTAGAGATTGGGGCACCGCCTTTGTTGGGTAACTTGCCACAGGGTGGGGCGAGGATTCTTTTTAATAGTTACAAGCTTGAGCTAGAAAGGTCTTCCATAGCAAGAAGAGGGTGAAGAGGACACTTCTCATTCTACTATGTGAGTGATTTTTCACCACGACGGTTGTAAACTCTAGACTATTTTGTGACTCAATAGAGCCGAGGACTTAGAGATGGATGTAACTCGGGACACGCGAGCGTTTGAAATTATGGTTGCTCTTATATAATGAATTTATAACTGTGTGTTGAATGACTTTATTGGAAAAGAATGTATTCATTAAGGGATAAAGGAATTTGTCACAAGAATAAATAAATGAATCATGTTATAGCTTGTATCAGTGAAAACAATGTGCCTAGTAAATTAGGTAAACCTCATAGATGAACTGTTCTAGTCACTCTGGGAAGCAAGTGGTTGGGTGGACCTGATGAGTCGGGTGTTTTCTTACAAGAGACTAGAAATCAAAAAGAGATCCTTGACATATTTGGTAGGACCCCCAACCCTGTGGAGATTGCTTATAAATCGGATCGTCCAAGAGAGGCACCGATGAGAAAGCTCTCACAGTGTGTTGGGATTGATCTTACCAAGTGAGCTGCCTCCTTATCCCTGGTGACGGGATGGGCAATATCTTATAGGTGGTATCAGAGCTTTGGTTTATGGTAGTAAGGACGCTTAATTTTATAGTTTTGACTTGACGCATATTGTTATAGTTTAAAGGAACCTTTGACTATTTGGTAATAATTTAGGCTAATTGTCAGACAAAAGGCCTAGGCAAAATACTTCTTGGACCATTACCAACCATCATCAATGGACTGTAAATTTTATGATCCCCGTCTACTCGTTAATGCAAGTAGGATCAGGATCATAGATACTGAAATATACATGCTCTGAGTTTTAAGATAAAAAATAGAATTTTCAAATACTTTATAATTTTGGAATCCTCGTAGTGGATGAGACCTTAGAGGTAATTAAAAAAAACAAACAAACCCAAGACTACTTTTCATGTGATGCCATTAGGGGTCTATAATAGTAATCTTGGCATGGATTGGTTAGAAGAAAATAATGCCACCCTCAATTGTGAGACTAGAAAAGTCTCAAGAAGCAGTAACCTCAAGAGAATGGGCAAACCTATTCAAAGTTAATAAAAACAGGCAAATTGTAAAAGAGCCTAAGGAAAAATCAAAGGGTGTTCATAGTTAAACTCATCGAAGTCAATGATGATACTAAAAAAGAGGGACCCACAATGACAATAAGAGTTTGAGAATCTCTCCCTCTAGAAGAGATTACTTAGATGCCATCTACATAGGAAAATTGACTACAAGATAGGGCTTATTCAAGGAGCACGACCAATGGCTAACGCCATATAAGAAAAAAAATATGACAAATGATGAACCAAAGATTCATCAGGCCGAGTGTATCACCTTAGGGAATTACAACCTTATTTTAGAAGGAGAAGGACAAAACCTTCCGATTATGCATTGCATATAGGATCTTAATGAACTCACGAAGAACAAGTATCATCCTCTTTCTATGGTCGATGAACTTCTAGATTGACTTTACAGAGCTAAAGTCTCCTCAAAGACTGACATGAAGTCAGGTGATTAGGAAATCACCTAACTTCATGTGATTAGTAAAAAAAGAGTGATATTCCAAAGACGACATTTAATTCCAAGTAGGGAATTGTGTTGACTAATGCCCTAGCAGCCTTCACAGGCTCATGCAAGATATATTTAGGAAGAAGTTAGATAATCATGCCTTGATGTTCTGCCATGATATTATGATCTACTCTAAGGATGGGAAAGAGCACGGAAACCAAGTTAGAGAAGTTCTAGAAATCCTAAGGGAGCACCAAAAAGAATGCGTACCTTCTTTTTAGACAAAAGTGAATATATGGGATTCATCGTCTCCAAAGATGGAATCTTAGTAGACCCAGCCAAAGTATAAGGTATAGCGAAATAGCCTTAATCGTCCAACATCAAGGAAATTCGAGGATTTCTCGGTAACATAGGGTGGTACCATATCTTTATTTGGGATTATGCAAAGATAGCCACACCTTTAACCAAGCTACATAAAAAAATACAAAAGCAGTTTGGGGAATAAGGAGAATCAACAAAGCTTTGACAAAATCAAGGTGGCTCTCACAACTGCACCCATCCTTCAACTTTTGAATTTTGATACAGATTTTGCAGTAGTCATTGACTTTTGTGGATTAGCTATTAGTGGAGTCCTCTCACAAGAAGGGAAACCAATTACGCTTCAAGGAAACTTTAGGATTATGAGAGAAACTATGCTACTCTTGAACTATAACTTTTGGTTGTAATTCATGCCCTTAAGCTATGGTGACATCTCAACATGAGGTAAAGGAACCAGATATGATTCTTATCAGAATATGATTTTCAAATCAAATACAAATAAGGCAAAGATAATGCAGTCGTGCAGATGCATTAAGTAGGAAGTCCTTTGTGGTTGTAATCTTTATGCTAGGCAACCCTTTGCTTATGGAAGTGAATGACAAAAATAAACTTAGATGAGTATTTGAGCATATTTTACAACTCAAGGCCTCGAGAACTCACTGTGAGAAAGAGAAAAGGATCATCATAAAAATTGTACTCGTAGTGATGGATGCTTATTCTATCAGTTAAGAATGTGCATACCAAACATTAAAATGAGTTAAGAGATCAAATCATGAAGCTCATGATGCACCATCAGCCATACCTTCAAGATATGATGTAAAATACCTGAATTCGTGGCTTTCCACATGCAAATTAGCTGAATTCGTGGCTTGTCGCATGTGAATCTCCCCTATATATATATATATATATATATATATAAACGAGGCAGCTAGCACTCTGCTGACCACCCCCCTTCTTTGTGTTGGCCCCTTATACGTCAGCGCTTGGGCTGGAGCTCTCCTTGCAAGACGACACTAGCCACAACAATTCTTCATCGGCGTCTCCTTTCCACTGGCCAGTGACATCATCTCCTCTTTGGCTTCTCTCTTCCCCCATTGGCTAGATACTTCCACGTAGACCCTCCTCCTTCATTGGTGTTGGCTAGACCCTCCTTCCTTGCAGCGATGTCGGCCACTAACTGCTCATTGTCTTCTCCTCCACCAGCCAGCCACGCGATGGCCTTTGTCTTGCACCAGCCAACTCGTCTTGCTTTGTGTCGGTGCTGACTCACTTGTTCTCTCATGCTCATGCGCACCGCTCCATGCTCCCCTCGTGCTCCAATAATGCCAACCCCCCCATCGGCTTGGATCAACTCCCTCTGCCTCACTCCAACGTAACCCCTCACCACCTCGCATGTTGTTTGCATCTCTCCAACTCTCGTAGCCTCTCCCCCTCTCTCGTGACCCCCTCGCCAACTTTCTCCTCCCTCCCCTGCCTTCGCTCAGGCACCCTCTTGTTAACCCTCTAGCTTCCCAGCTTTCCTCCCCCCCTTGGGTGTGCTCAACGTTTTGCCAACCTCTCTGGCAAACCTTTCCCAAACACTCTCTCTCTCTCTCTCTCTCCCCTCGTAAGCAATAGCCCCTCACCTTCATAGGCAGCTACGCCTTGAGAACTCGCTGAAACAATCTCTCTCTCTCTCTCTCTCGCGCTCCCGACTGTCTCTCTTTCCCTCTCACCCCACCTTCTCTTACTCTCGCCCCCTCTCATGCTCTCTCTCTCTCTCTCATTTTGAACCCACCAAGGAGGATTTGAGAGCGTCGACAAACAATGGTACAAGCACCCTTCCCACTCGTGTTCATTATATCGATGTCCGGGCCGCAAGACGCATTCCCATAGTGCAACTGAAAAGCAAGCCATTTTCCTGTTATGACCATTCATTCCTTGGCATTGAACCGTGGATTTTGATGACATACAACGGCAAGCCGTCGCCGCCAGATAGGATCGAATAACCCCTAGGCGGGTAAGCCGACCGATATCGGTTGAGATGTCAGATCTTGTTCTTTTGCACTACTATTTGGGTATGTCATTTATACATCAAGATGATGGTATAGTCATTAAGCAGTCAAAGTACATCTAAGCATTGCTCAAGAAGATTAGAACACTGGACATATTGAATAACAACTCAGTGAGCAAACCAATCTACCACAGTGGGTGATAGAAGGGTTGCATCCCACTACACAATCAGGGGTCATGATTGTAGTGAAATCTCAGTTTAAGCCAGCATTGGTTATGCAAGATATCCAGGGGCAGTTGGAAGTGGAGTTTATGGATGTCTTTCTTTGGCCAGCTTGTGCCGGCGCCCTCCGTGTGTGTTCTAAATGCCCCTATCCCCTATTTATTTGATGAATCCCTTTCGTTGTTTCCCAATATTTATGGCAATAGGGCTCCCTTCCTCAACGGATACCTACTCCTTTTTAAATAGCTTTGCTATCGATCAAAGAATTGGCCCTTATGAATGATGCATGGCCCGTTCCCTAGTGCAAGTAAGCCACCCAATCTATCAGCATTCATATGAATAATCTCCAATAAAGCGGAATAATGCATAGAATTATGGCCTCTAGTGCGGATTCCACTGGCTTTACTATTAATCAAATTGGCATCGGCCTGATCGAAGGCATCCCATCCGATAGGCCGGAATCCCTGACAGCAGATTGCAATAAGATAAGATAGTGCATATCCGGGCCAAGCCAAGATAAGAAGAATTCCCATAGAGCCTCGAACATCCATAAGTGGAACTAGATGTAAGTACAAGATAGAGTGATGTGAAAAGACGAGGAAACAAGTAGATTACACCCAGTTAATACACTATGTGAATGTAGATTATCAACTACTAATGGTATTCAGGTTAGCCATCTTCATTCTTTCTTCGTTTCTATAATTCGGGATTGCAAGTAAATCAATGTTGACTCAAAATCTTTTTAGTTTACTACTTGGGATCATAGTTTAAACTGGTTTTGTTGATGAGGACTTGAGTTGATTAATGAAATGATATAAAATGAGATTTTCACCCTAGTTAATTGTCTTGGGTTGCGAGCAAGTAGACCATAGTTGACCTGCCCATCATAGGATAGAATTTGATTCCTTCTAAGGATTAAACTATACGTAAGCCTATGTAATTTTCCAATCCCTAGTATTTGGCTTGGGACTGCAATTGTTCTCTTGAGTACTTAGACAAGATCTTAATTGTTATCCATTGACAATAATTAGGATTGTTTATTATAGAGAAGTGACTGTTCTTCTTATAGAAAGGTGGTTTTCTTATATGGAGTTATTTATTTGGTGACTAGCATGGTCTCAAAGTGTGAATGATGATGATGATGAATTTGTGAACTAGGGAACTTTCCCTAGGGTAACCATTCCCATGAGATTAGTTTGGGGTAACAATTCCAATGTGATCAGCTTAGTGATCAGTTTGGGGCAACCGGGTAATCCCCACTCGGGGTAACCGACTCTAGAAATACTTAGAGATCGAGGCAATCGCCTTCGTTGGGTAATCCACCATGAGGCAGGGCGAGGGTTCTTTCTAGTAGCTACAAGCCTGAGCTGGAAAGGTCTTCCATAGCAAGAAGAGGGTGAAGGCGACACTTCTCATTCTACTATGCGAGTGATTTTTCACCATGACGGTTGTATACTCTAGACTGTTTTGTGACTCTATGAGCTGAGGGATTGGAGATGGATGAAATTCGGGAGGCCGATGATTTTAAATTACAGTTGTTCTTACGATGAATTTCTTTCTATGTGTAGGCTGACTTGATTGGAAAAGAATGTATTCATTAAGGGATAAAGGAACCTATGCACACAAGAATAAATAAATGAATCATGTTGTAACTTGCATATCAGTGAAACAATGTGTCTAGTAATTTAGATAAATCTCATAGATGAACAGTTCTAGTGGGAAGTGGGCTGTTGGGTGGACCTGATGAGTCGGGTGTTTCCTTACGAGACTAGAAATCAAAAAGAGATCCTTGACATATTCGGTAGGATCCCCAACCTTGTGGAGATTGCTTATCAATGGGATTGTCCAAGAGAGGCACCGATGGGATAGCTCTCACAACGGGTTGGGATTGATCTAATCGAGTGAGGTGCCTACTTATCGATGGTGATGGGATGGGCAGTATCTTACACGTGGTATCAAAGCTTTGGTTTGTGGCAGTAAGAACTCTTAAATTTATAGTTTTGACTTAACAAGTATGGCCTTGTACTAGAAGTGACCACATTGGTATAGTTTAAAGGGACCTTCGACCATTTGGTAGTCAGACCAATTGTCAAAGGAAAGGCCTGGGCAAAATACTTCTTGGACCATTACCAACCATCATCATTAGTGACTAGAATGGAATTTTTTATTGTCCTCGACTACTCATTAAAAATGCAAGTAGAATTAGGAACCTAGATGCTGAAATATACTTGCTCTCCGAGTTGTAGAAAAACTTAGGGTTTTGAAATACTTCATATCTTTGGAGTCCTCATAGTGGATGAGACCTTAGAGGTAATAAAAAAACCAACCCAAGACTGCTTTTCACATGATACCTTTAGGGGTCTATAACAGTAACCTTGCATGGATTGGTTAGAAGCAAACTTATGCCACCCTCAATTGTGAGAGTAGAAAAGTCTCAAGAAGTAGTAACCTCAAGAGAGTGGGTAGACCTAGTCACTGTTAATAAAAACATACAAATTGTAAAAGGACCTTAGGAAAATTCAAAGGGTGTTCATAGTTGAACTCATCAAAGTTAATGATGATACTAAAAAATAGGGAGTGAGACTGATAGCAAGAGTTGGAGAATCTCTTTTTTAAAGAGCTTACTCAGATGCCATCCACACATAGGGAAATGACCATGAGATGGAACTTATTCAAAAGTATAACCAGTGGGGCTAATGTGCAAATAAAATGTTAGTGCTTAAGTACATATAACTCAAAGAAACAAATTTGACAAATGTTGAAGCAAGGATTCATCAACGAGACGAGACCCTATTTTTGAAGAAGAAGGATGGAACCTTTTAGTTATGCATTACCTATAAAGGTCTAAATCAACTCACTATAAAAAAATAAGTATCCTAGTTCTAGGATTAATGAAACTCTAGACTAAGTACACGGAGACAAAGTTTTTACAAAGATTGATTTTAAAGTCTAGTAACTATTATCAGATTTGAGTCGTCAGGGAGGAAGACATCCCAAAGACAGTGTTCAACTTCAAATGTGGGCATTATGAACACACTGTGATTCTAATTGTGTTGACTAATGCCTTTCAACTGTCAATAGGCTCGTACAAGGTATATTCAGGAAGAAGCAAGACAATCATGCCTTGATGTTCTTTGATGATATTCTTATCGACTATAAGGATTAGAAAGAGCATGAAGCCCAAGTTAGAGAAGTTCTAGAAATCCTAAGGGAGTACCAAAAAGATTAAGTGTACCTTCATTACAGACAAAATCGAATATATGTGATTCATTGTCCCTAAAGATGGAATCTCATTAGACCTAGCAAGGATACAAGATATAGTGAAATGGCCTCAACCGTCCAACATCAAGGAAATTTTAGGATTTCTTGGTATCACAAGGGGGTATCGTATCTTTATTTAGGATTATCAAAGGATAGCCACACCTTTAACCAAGCTACTTAAAAAGAATACAAAGGTAGTTTGGACTAAGGAGTATCAACAAAGCTTTAATAAAATCAAGGTGGCTCTCACAACTGCACCCATCCTTCAACTACTAAATTTTGAACAGATTTTGCAGTAGTCATTGATGTTAGTGGCTTAGCTATCAGTGGAGTCCTCTCACAACAAGGGAAACCAATAGCTTACACTTCAAGAAAACTCTAGGATTATGAGAGAAACTATGCTACTCTTGACCCATAACTTTTGGCCGTAATTCATGCCTTTAAGCTATGGCAACATCTCAACATGAGGTAAAGGCACTGGATATAGGTCTTATCAGAATATATTTTTCAAATCAAATACAAATAAGGCAAAGATAATGTAGTTGTGCAGATGCATTGAGTAAGAAGCCCTTTGTGGCTGTAATCTCTATGCTAGGTCACCCTTTGTGGCTGTAATCTCTATGCTAGGTCACCCTTTGCTTATGGAACCATATTTTACAACTCATAGTCCAAACAACTCAATCTAAGCAAGAGAGGAGGATAATCAAAGATTATACTCTTAGTGATAAATGCTCATTCTATCAAGTAAGGATGTGCATACCAAAAATTTGAGAGTTAAAAGGTCGAATCCTACATGAAGCTCGTGCATAATCTCCAAGATATGTGATGATGCTGAATGTTCTACGAAGGAGTTTCTTTTGATGGGATTCGAGAATGATGTACTTAAGTATTTCACACAATGCCTAACTTGTTAGAGGAACAAGGCTGAAGGAGTAAAGATGCCAAGCAAGCTGATGTTGAGTAAATTGCTATGCCATCCTAGAGCACTTTGAAAACTCAACCAAATTAGAATCCTTAGCTCTAAAGAAAGGACTCTCAGAAAAACAGTCATTAGGGAACATCTAGTTTAGTGGAAGGAATTCTGAACACAAGATGCTACTTGGGAAGATGAGTCTAAGTTGTATCAGGCACCCCCTTGTTAACCCTCCTCTCCAGCTTCCCCCCCCCCCTCGCGAGCGGCTCAGTGTTTTGCCAACCCCTCTGGAAAACCTTTGCCAAACTCTCTCTCTCTCTCTCTCTCTCTCTCTCTCTCTCTCTCTCTCTCTCTCTCTCTCTCTCTCTCTCTCTCTCTCTCTCTCTCTCTCTCTCTCTCTCATTTTGAACTTGCAGATGAGGATTTGAGAGCATCAATAAACAATGGAACAGGCACCCTTCCCGCTTGTGTTCATTATCTCGATGATCTGGGCCGATGAGCCACGACCAAAGAAGAATTCCCATAGTGCATGAAGATAAGATTGCCACCATGAGATGAGGATAGGGGTGCCTCGAACATCCATAAGTGAAACCAGATGCAAGTACGAGATGGGGTGATGTGAAAAGACGAGAAAACAGGTAGATTACACCCAGGTGCAATACATAATGTGAATGTAGATTATCAACTACTAATGGTATTCAGGCTAGCCATCTTCATTCTCTCTTTGTTTCTATAATTCGGAATTGCAAGTAAATCAATCTTAAATCAAGGTCTTTTTAGTTTACTACTTGGGATCATAGTTTAAATTGGTTTTGTTGATGAGGACTTGAGTTGATTAATGAAATGATATAAAATGAGATTTTCACCTTGGTTAATTGTCTTGGGTTGCGAGCAAGTTGCCCATAGTTGACCTGCCCATCATAGGATAGAATTTGATTGCTTCTAAGGGTTAAACTATACTTAAGCCTATGTAATTTTCCAAGGTCTAGTATTTGGCTTGGGAATGCAATTGTTCTCTTGAGTACTCAAACAAGATCTTAATTGTTATCCATTGACAAAAATTAGGATTGTTTATCATAGAGAAGTGATTGTTCTTCTTATAGAAAGGTGTTTTTCTTATATGGAGTTATTTATTTGTGGTGACTAGCATGGTCTTAAAGTGTGAATGATGACGATGATGAATTTGTGAACTAGGAAACTTCCCCTATGGTAACCATTTCGACAAGATTGGTTTGGGGCAACCATTCCAATATGATTTATTTAGTGTCAGTTTGGGGCAACCAACTCTAGAAATTTGATTTATTTAGTGTCAGTTTGGGGCAACGAGGTAATCCCCACCCAAGGCAACCAACTCTAGAAATACTTAGAGATTGGGGCAACCGCCTTTGTTAGATAACCCACCACGAGGTGGGGCAAGGGTTCTTCTGGTAGCTACAAGCCTGAGCTGGAAAGGTCTTCCTCCATAGCAAGAAGAGGGTGAAGGGGACATTTCTCATTCTACTATGCGAGTGATTTTTTGCCACGACGGTTGTAAGCTCTACACTATTTTGTGACTCGTGGATATGGTTGAAACTTGAGACACGAAGGGTTTGAAATTATAGTTGTTCTTATGATGAATTTCTCATTATACTATGCGAGTGATTTTCCACCCACAACGGTTGTAAGCTCTACACTATTTTGTGACTCGGGTGTGAGCTGAGGGGGATTGGATATGGTTGAAACTTGAGACACGGAGGGTTTGAAATTACAGTTGTTCTTATGATGAATTTGTTTCTGTGTGTAGGTTCACTTGATTGGAAAAGAATGTATTCATTAAGGGGGGATAAAAGAACCTATCCACCCACAAGGATAAATAAATGAATCATGTTGTAACTTGCATCAGTGAAACAATGTGCCTAGCAATTTAGATAAACCTCATAGATGAATGGTTCTAGTCACTGGGAAGCAGGTGATTAGGTGGACTTGATGAGTCAGGTGTTTTCTACAAGAGACTAGAAATCGAAAAGAGATCTTTGACATATTCAATAGGACCCTCAATCTTGTGGAGATTGCTTATAAGTTAGATCATCCAAGAGAGGCACCAATGGGATAGCTCTCAGAATGGGTTGGGATTGATCTTACTACCGAGTGAGGTGCCTCCTTATCCATGGTGTGACGAGATGGGTGGTATCTTACAGCTCAACTAACTTTTCCTCTTTCTTTAAGTGTTTTCTTTAAGTGTTGCTCTTTTTGTAGCTAGAGGGCTTCTTTGTGAGCTTTGTTGCTTCTCGGTCGTGAGCTTCTAAAGCTCCTTTTGCATCACCCTTATAGTTAGCTTATGATTTCCTAGCATCGTGTCCTCTTAATTCTAGCATCTCCTTTTGTAATAAAGCCTATTATGCTTTATTGAAGTCTAAGTCTTGCTAGTCTCCTCTGCGCTTGAACTTCAAAGACTTCTTGAGACATATATGTCTCCTACATCTTCTTTACATATGCATAGGCTTTTATCATGAGCTCTAATAAAGTTATCCTTGTCGTGCTAGATTTCCCTTGATTGCATATTGTAAGTTAGTGTAATTGCATGATATTCTCCAAGTTGAACATGTTAGATTCATTCAAGTGTTTGGGGTTGAGGTTGAGATTGTTACCACGATTGGTGCTATTATTGTTGTGGCTCTACTTGTCATGTTTATGGGGGGTGGTTGGCTGATATGCACTTCAAGGATATTAAATGGCTCCAAATATGGCTCCTCTTATGTTATAGGCATTAGTACTATTGGATTCATTGTAATGGCCTCCTCATGAACTTGATCTCTTTTTCTTTTGTCCTTTCTTGGCCCCTTTGAAGATTCTATAAAAAAAGACCATTGAACCTACAATTACTTGAGGGCCTAAGTTTGCTATATTTCCTCTTTCGCTTGTTGCATTTCTTTAGTTAGAGTGCTCTCCTTCTTAAGAGACAGCATCTCCTCATCTCATTCTTAAGAGGTGGCATCTCTTCATCTCTTTCTTCAACACATGGTAGATGACTTTTGTAAGCACCTGAGGGTTCTATACCTTTTCCTTATGAGTTTTGCAAGTGCTTGAATTTCTCCACCCAATTTACTGGTTGACCTTGGTAGATTTTATGGGCTATATTCATGTTGCATCTATAATAATGGTGGTAATAAATTGTAGTGCCATGGCAGGTACTATCTTCTAGCTTGAGATTTTTGTATCTAAAAATTTTTTTTACTGTAGCCTTTGGTAGCACTCAAATTCTGTTTATCTTTGTTTGTTAGCTTCTTCAACTATCACTCATAACCAAAGTTAAGAGCATTGTGGACCATATCCACATTGAATTGGGAGGAACATAATTTCCTTAGTCATAATTGCCTTACTTTATGGTAGGGTTATATGATGATATATGCTACACCACTCTATGCCCCATGGCAAGCTTGTTCTAGCTTGATTTTGTTCATGGCACTTTTGTCCACTTGAACACCCCAAAGCATTATGCAAAGTGGTGAACAATCACAAAGGTTTTACCTTCATCATTGTAATGAGCTACTACAAGAGCTTCCCTCTTAAGAAAGAGTTAAATTCACCCTTCCACTTATTATGTCTCTTTGATGGCATGATTGGGGGTTGTGGTTTCTTCACCTTCACTAGTCACATGAATTGGTTGCTTCTGTTCAAACTCAATGTCTAAGTAATGTGACATGATGCCTAGCATAGAGTCATGTAAAATTAGGTTGCATAGTAGGCTAATCAAGAGGGTGGGTAGTAGATAAAGCTTATCTAGGTGATGGCATTGATTTGTGAATATCACTTCCAAAAGTAAGTTGGATGTGTGCTTCCTTGTTAATCAATGTCAATCTACCATTGAGATAGGATAAAATAAACTTTTGCTATATCTACAAGTCGACAATGGCTTGAAGAGAGTGTAGAAAATAATGTTAGTTACATGTAGAAAAACCAAGCTTTAGAAGTAGATTTTGATAAATTTTTGTCAAACTATAAAATATATAACTAAGAAAAAGACAAGCAAGTAGATATATGAGTTTTCTACATCATACTCATGTATATGGAATGGTATGCATATGGCATGAACCAATTTAAACAATTGTATGAAGACAGTTAATATTTTATGATGCACCAATGGGATGAGATGCATACTAGATGAACTATTTTTGAGTTCTCCACATACCACATTATTTGTAGGTCTCGAACAATTCTCAAAGCATACATTGATCAATATTGTATGCATACCATTGACTGGATCTTTAAATGTTGTATGATAAACATTGATTTTGTCCATCACACCTTTGTAACTCAAACTCATACCATATGAGAAATATGATGTATAATATATGTGTATAATTGAATCACTCACATGGTGTGTATATATATGTAGACCATTGAAGACTTAGAAAAATTCAAGGCTTTTGATTTTGAAGTTCAATAGTTTTAGAGTGTACTTGCCCCTTGGTTCTATTTTCTTCTTCTTTCTTCTCTTTTTCATTTTGGCATCTTCACTTGAAGACTCAAGCTAGTTATGCTAAGATTTAATAAAATGAGGGACTCTCCTCACATCAATTTTTAGCCTCTTCACTTGAGTTAAAGACTCAAGTTAGCTATGGTAAGAATATCCTTTGATAAATGGTTGGAAGAAATCCAACCATTGGACATGATTCTTGCCACAAATCTTGTGGCAAAGAAGTATGTCGTTCACAGCAAAAAGGTCATATGGAACCACCCTTTTTCTTCTCCATTGAAGCTCCACCCAAACAATTAGAAAAACCTACCCAAGTCTCCAAGGGGGCATAAAGAAAGCCATTCCTATCGTCGGATCCTTGATTCCCTTGAATGAGATCCTCTACTAAAGGAGAGAAGCTGGAAAGATAACTACCCAAGAAGAGGAAGAATGCTCAATAGGGTGAATGAGAGGGCGCAAAGAAGGCTAAATTTCAAGAGGGTGTGAAGAGAAGAGCAAGACCTAAGGGCCCCAACAACAACAAAAAGAGGAAGCAATAGGTGAAAAGAAGGGTGAGGCACAAGGGCCCCAACAACAAAAAGAAGATGGGAAGAACAACAAGGCCCAAGAGTCCACCTAAGCTAAAAAAGAATGCCCTGAGCCCTTGAAAGGGAGTAGGAATTCCCAAGAGCCCCAAGAAGCCAACAAAAGCCACCACTAGAGTACCTCCAAGAAAGAAGAGAAGATAGATACCAGGCACCAAGGTACCGAGAGAGATTGGATTATGAGGTCTAGCAAAACACCTACCATCTTGTTTGTTAGAGGGCACCATTTTGACGACGACTAGTCCATGAAATCACTTAAGACTACATGAGGTACACACCAAAGGCAATAGAAGCCATATAGGAAGCATCATAGAAAATGCTTAGGTATGTTTTAGGATATAAACTTATGTGCCATCCATGTCGACAAGGTAACAATCAAAGACAAGGACATGCAAGTAGCGAGGGAAATTTATGGTGACTATAGTCTTATATAAGCTAGATGATACTATATAATCTCTTTTGTGAACCCCACCATGTAATTAACAACTTTTCTTACAAAATGAATGTGTATTCTATGCTTTTCAATTTGTTTCTTATCTTTAAAAATAATTTCATTAGTAAGAATGCGCTAAGGGTCACACTCTTTCAAGGGAACCATTGATATTATGTATTTGAAAGTGGATGTGTAGGGAGGCCATGTACATGGCTAGATAACAAATTTGTATATAGTAAGAATCAAAAAATAAAAAAAAGCCCACTAACCCCCGCCAAATCTTGGATCCAGTGGGGGTGGGGGGGATTTTTTATATTAATCCTGCCTTGGAGTGCTCTTGCATCTATAACATGAAATCTACACTCCAACTGGTTATTTCCAATAGATATTTTAGGAATGAAATACCCAACACTCGTTAAACACATTTCATGTGAAATTCGAATATAAGTGTTTTCTTTTGTTAGTGTGGGTTTCCCAAGAGCTTTCCATGCCTCCAAGAATATGAGATTGGTGCGGACCATAGGATATATGTGGGCTTGCCACTGTTTGTAGACCATTCTCGGCGGTCAGAAGTCTAATCCATATTCATGGTAGGTTGAGTTCTAGTAGTGTTCAGGGGCAGTGGAAGACTTACCAGTTATTGTGGGGGGTGAGGGAGTACCCTTTGTGGAAGCAGTTGGTGGGGAAAAGGATCAAAGTCGATGCACTCCCCATCCTAGAGGATCATTGTTACCTTACCTTGGGGAAGCTTGAGAGTAGCTGTGTTGTCAGCAAAGTTGATTGTACTTGTAGTGTTCTGGACCCAACTTCCTCCAAGGATAACTGCTTCTTTTGTTTCACATGTGGGAACCACATAAAACTTACAAGCCAATGGGTTAGCTATAGTATGTACAGTTTGTGTAAAAGATTGAAGGCTAGGTAATTGAACTTTGGCGTGGGCAGCTTTAAGAGAGGGTTTGCCCAGAGAGACCCATGTTTCCCATGGCAAAAGATTATGGCTAGTTGTGGGAGACAACAAGCCATGTTTTCTTTAAATGTTTCTACCAAAGGGGAAATCTATCCATACCCAAAGGGTGGTTGTTTCAGGTTGTGGAGCTACACTTATAGTTAAGAGGTTAAGCAAGGCAATGGCTTTGTAGGATTCATGAAGGGTCTAGCCGTTTGGGAGCACGAATTGTGTGCTGAGTTTGTGACCTGGGAGGGTGTCAAGTGTTCCAAGGATTTTAAGCCAATTGTGGTCGACTTCGTCTCACTATTGACAGAAGCAACCATGCATGGCACCTGTGCGTCATCAAGGGCTTGATGACATGCCTCGCAAAACCAAGAGATCATTGCTCCTTGCGGTGGTCACAAAATCTTCAACAAAGGGAGATTTGGCCATGGGATGTGAGTGCCAGGTATATAAATTGACCTTAAGCGTTTGAGACTGTTTGCAAAGGTAGACATGATGCAGGTCCCAATCATGGATTAGTCGGGTTTGTCTCATGAAGGATCGACCTAAGATGACATCATAGGTGGCATTACAAAAGTCCATGACCATATATGTGAGTTGGAATATGTCATGTCATAGACTTTGATCTTGAGGTCATGCACTAGGGCCATGGGGTTTTGTAGAGTTCCCATCTACAAGCTTAATCACCAATTTGGTGGAATCAAGGCGTGGTTGGCTCTAGTTTTCCCTACATGTTTGTGTGAGGAAGCTTACACCAGTACCTCCATCCAAGATGCCTTTGACCACATGTCCATTATAGGAAATGGGCAATGTTGCGTTTGTGTCATCACCTTCAAAGTATTGTCCAAGTGCATTGATACGAATTGTTGGTGCACATTTGGGTTGTGGGTGGTGGTGATGGAGTAAGTCTGGATGATGGGGAATTTGAGGGAGCTTCCTCAAATTCATCCGAGGAATTTGAGGGAGCTTCCTCCTCCACATAAACCTATAGTTTGTGTTCCATCCAATCCCGAAGGTCATTCCATAAATTTGGACTACCTTTTAACAAGGTTCCTATGGGCATATGGATTTGGAAGGAAAGGAAGACTACCTTACCTAGTGTGGAAGTTCAGGTTCAATAGGGACGGCGCGCACTCACTTACAGGGTCAAAGGTTACGAAATCGGGTGGCAGTTTAAGTTGAGCGCCTGGTATTACTCTACCAGTGCTTGGGCCTCCTGAAGACGTTGCTTCTAAAGGATGGCATTGGGATATGTGGCCAACCATTTTTCCTGTTTGGTGAGTTTTTTGGTGGGCTACATGGGGGAGTGACAATTTGGCATGATCATCACTCTCAGAGGAGGAGGATGTGGTCTTTGTTGAGTCCATGCAGATGCTAACCCGATCGTCTACATGGCCAACGTGCTTAGAGCGTTGTTTCTTTTGGGATGCAACCTTCCTTAGCTTGGCCTACAACTATGTGACAACATTCAATGGGACAATCGAAATCTTCCCATGTTGAACGCTCAACACGTTGAGAGATGGCATGCCTTCAACTATTGAATGAGAAACTGATTGCAAAGGGAAATCCTTACAGTAATGGTCAATTCCACAGCCACCATGACATTGTGGTTGCATTGGCAGGCATTTCTTTTTAGGGTAGTCTGTCACTCTATGGGGTCCGCAAAGGAAACACAAAAGAGGTAGTTTCCCTGCGGGTGCACCTATAGTGTACAAAAGTGGTTTAGGGTCCATGTGAGGCATTGGAAAAGGGAGATAAGGTGTTAGGGGTGCCTCGGGGATGGCAGAGCGCATGGGCTCCATAGGTTTAGCAATGGACCTGGTTGAAATCTTTCCATGAGAAATAGGGTGTGCTTGGAGAGTCAACGATTGGGATGAAAAGATTGGGAGTGGAGAGGGGTGTGGTGGTGCGTTATGTGAGTAGTTGGTTTGGGGCGGTGCCACCACAATAAGGCTTGGGACCCGAGAGAAGAGGAAGGTAACATTACAAATGAGCTTTGGGTTATTATTGGTGTGGTGCATGGAATAGCTTTCTCACATGTTGTCATCGAAAAAGATCCCCCATTTGTAGGCCTGATCAAAGGTGGAGGGGTCTTTGACCAACAAGTGGTTGTGAAGCCTTGGATTGTGCAAGCCCAAGAAGAAACGATCCAATTTAATTGCTTATACTCTATTTTTCCCTCTCTTTGCAACGCAAATCAAGGTACTTGATGTGAGCAATGTAGTCGCGTAATGTTTCCTCGGGTTTTTGTTCCAATTTGGGGCTCCATTTGGGCCCGTAGGGTGCAAATCCGAGAATGAAGGCCTCTCTCACCGCTTTAAAAGCGCTTTTGTGCCGAGGCTCTAAGGATTGGAACCATTGCACGGCCTTGCAATGGAACCATTGCACGGCCTTGCCTTCAAGGCTAACTCCAAGGAGATGGACTTTGGTTGCATCATCAAAAATTTCAAATGCCCGACAAATTTGGTTAAAGACCTCGATGTGGAATACAAGGTCTCCAACTCTGTGGAATTTTAACAGAAGTTTGAAAATCTTCACCCACATAGGTTTGGTATGTGATGTTTGTGGGTGCAAGTGTTGTGACACTCCCCTTCCTCCTAGAGCTTGTGCTAAGCTTGGAATGTCAAGTTAGGGAGCAAGGGGAGGTGGTGCAAGGGTGGGGGGTGGGGAGTGGGAATAGATCGGTGGTGGATAGAGAAGAGGGTACGTGAACGTGCTCGAGGCATCTATCCATGCCAAGGTGCATGTATGGAGGGGCCCCACTAGATGAGGGCTCTTCAGAGATCGTTTCGACCTCCCGGCCAAGCATGTGTGCCATGGTGAGCACATGTGAATGAGTAATTGAGGCCGAGGTTGAATGAAATGGAGGCATTGGTGGTATGCAACCATGACCGAAAGGTTTCCATGGTGTACGGGGAAGCTTAGAAAAGCTTCAACGGTGCGCATGCGAGCCCGAAACAGGAGTTTTAGCTCACTTTTGCCTTGCATGTGAGAATGCACCCTTAAGATAAAAAATGGTCTTTTTAGGCATTTTATGCGTGTAAAAATGACCCTCTCGCGTAGAGTTAATGCTTCCTTTCTTGTAGTAACAAATCCAAAAAATCTTGTTAACTCACAAGGCTAGATGCTAAAGGTTTGTATCATTGATTTGGATATCACTGATTTGCTTGGCAAATAACTTCTCTCTCTCTCACACACACATATGAGAGATGATTTTCCTAATCACTTTTTTTAATTTGTAAAGATCCTCCCCCTACTGGCTTTGATACCATGTGTAGATTCTAAAAATGTAGGTATGATCTAAGCAAATCACAATCTCTAGCTAATGAGAGCTCCAAGTACATGCACTGTTTGAGCATTAAATGCATACATATTTTACAGTCCATGACATAGTTATTGTGACTATATGGCTAGCACTTTCATGTGATCATCTCATAAAGGTTTAACAACCACACTTGAATCTTAGAATCGAACCTGTAAAAGTACAACCAAACTAATACAAATTAACATTGCAATTTTAGCTTTAACAACCATGTTTCAGTTTGATAAATTATCTATTAGATCATTATATACTAGATCTTCTAGATAATTTTGTTATTGATGTCCTCTTCTTCAGAGTACATTTAATAGTACTATATAATTTTATCCTCTTCTTTATAGTACATTCAATAGAATGAAATATTAGATCATCTATATAATTTCATTATTGATGTCTTCTTCCTCATACACAATTGATAGAATGCTTTATATGATTTAAAAACTTAGATGATTCATTTAGTTCATATTTAACATTTGTAAAACTTTTTTTAAAATTTTTATCTTTATTTTTTATTACCATTAAAATTTTGAAATTTATGTTATAATTTCTTTAGTGTTTATTTAAGTTCTATCAATTAATTTTGCATTATCACCATTAACTATGCTTTCGTTCACCATGTTTACTAAAACTAACTATGCTTTCTTTTACTATGTTTTTGACCTATCACCTCAACCGTGACATTGGACTATTGTCCTTATTGTACAAACCTACAAGCTAACATGTTTAAACGTTCTCAACATAGTTAATCTATAACACGTGTTATCTATATCCTTGCATTTCTATCAAAGATGTTGCCCTCGTAAACTTTGAACATTTGTTTAAAAAAATGTAACTTTTATCTTTAATTTTTATTACCATTAAATTTTTTTAAATTTGTGTTATAATTTCTTTAGTGTTTATTTTAATTTTATAAATTAATTTTACATTACTATCTACACCACTAACTATTCTTTCTTTTACCATGTTTACTAAAACTAACTACTATGCTTTCTTTTACTGTGTTTTTGACTTATTACCTCAACCCTGACATTGGAATATTGTCCTTACTTTGGAAACCTACAAGGAGCTAACATGTTTAAACCTTCTCAACATAGCTAATCTATAACAAGTGTTATCTATATTCTCGGCATTTCTATCAAAGATGCTGCCCTCGTAAACTTTGAACATTTGTAAGAATTTTTTTATAATTTTTATCTTTATTTTTTATTACCATTAAAATTTTAAAATTTGTGTTATAACTTCTTTAGAGTTTATTTCACTTTTATCAATTAATTTTGCATTACTATCTACACCACTAACTGTGCTTTCTTTTACCATGTTTACTAAAACTAACTATGCTTTCTTTTATTATGTTTTTGACCTATCACCTCAACCCCGACATTGGAATATCGTCCTTACTGTGTGTACAAACCTATAAGCTAACATGTTTAAACCTTCTCAACATAGCTAATCTATAACAAGTGTTATCTATATCATTGCATTTCTATCAAAGATGTTGCCCTCGTAAACTTTGCATTTGATGTTTATATTATAAATTATCAATTATCTCTTATTCATAATGGTTAATATCACTTTTTGTAATATAAAAGTGGTGCTTTTGTTTCACTTTTTGTAACCATGCTATGTTAAAAAACACAATAGTGGAGGTAGGATATTTACAATACAAAGCACTGAATTGTAGAAAGAAGTCTAGAGTAAATAATATTATTGTTTGTAAACTTTGATTACAAATTTATGGTGTGCTCAAAGTAAGAAACTTTGATGGAAATCTAGATAGTATCTGAATAGAGGATATCTTGCGTACAAGAGTGCTTGAACACAATGAACGGTGAGAGAAAAGGTTGTTAAACACTATCCATAATTTACTATCTAGTACTCCCTACTATGGTCAGATATCTCTCACATAGAGTGCCAACTCTATGTAAGTCATCTCTTAACCCAATGGCCACATTTGGCCACCATCCAATGTCTAAAATAAGAACTGTCGGGTGCCCAGTACTCACCACAATTGCTACTCCTCATGTGGGGGGGGCTACAAAAAATAGACCACATCCATCACCTGTAAGAACAGCAACATGAGTGTGGAGCATTAAGAAAATACTTTTTTAACACCCCCCCTCAAGTATAAGTGAACTACCTCTTTCGTCCAAGGCCGAGTCGATGAAGATGGTACTCTAGCAAATGCTTTTTCACCCCCCTTAACTTCCACCCGTATAGGTGAACTACCTCTTTGGTCCACAAACACGGAGTCGATGAAGATTGTGCTCTAGAAAATCTCTCCTAAGAGCCTTTGTTAAAATACAGTTATAATTCTTTATCATGTTAAGTAGTACACAAGCTCCACCTCTCCATCATGATAAGCTCACGCACATAATGGTGATGTATCTCAATGTGCTTTGTGCGAGCATGAAACATGGGGCTCCTTGGCAATTGCCATGTTACTCTAATTATTGCAGAGCAATATTATTGATCCCTTTTGAGAAGCACCCATGTCTCCCAAAATTCTTCTAAGCCAGACCGCTTCACATGAAACAAAGTAGTACTGCCAGCCTCTGTAGAAGAAAGTGCCTAGCGGAGTTGACATGAAGCCTAAATTAAAAACGTAAAGTATGAGTATCTTGGTGCATATGATAGAGAAGCCTTTAGAAAATATAATCAAAATTGTGCAATAGAAGTAGCTAGCTTCAACCTTTCAAAATGAGGCTCAGTTACATTGCTCTTACAATACTCTTTTAGATCCTTGAGGGGTTCAGTAAAAAATATGTGAATATAGCACATGGGTTCAATAGAATAACTTTTCTTATTCACGTTTTTGCCACAGATATATTTACCGAAGGGTGCATACCCCGCAAGTTTAGATCCAAATGTTATCAAATGTCATCCACCCAAAGTGTCAAATGTTGTTGACTCTGAGTAGATAACTAGGGAGCTCGCCTTTTCCTTTTCTCTCTATTTTCAAATATAATTGGTATTTATGGTACATCCGTACCTTGGAATGGAACGGCCACAACACTTGGGAATGGAACGGCCACGGCACTTGGAATGGAATGGTCACGGCACTTGGGAATGGAAAGGCCATGGCACTTGGAATGGAAAGGCCATGGCACTTGGAATGGAACGGCCACCATGACACTTCGGAATTAAACAACCATGGCACTTGGAATGGAACGGCCACGGTACTTTTGGAATGGAACGGCCACGGCACTTGGGAATAGAACGGCCATGGCACTTGGGAACTTGGGAATGGAACGGCCATGACACTTGGAATGGAACGGCCATGGCACTGGAAATGAAACGACGGCCATAACACTTGGGAATGAAATGGCCACGACACTTGGGATTGAACGGCCACCCACGACAATTGGGAATGGAACACCCATGGCACTTGGGAATGGAACAGCCACGGCACTTGAAATGGAACGGCCACGGCACTAGAAATGGAATGACCATAGCACTGGGAATGGAATGGCCACGAGACTTGAACAGCCATGACACTTGGGAATAGAACGGCCATGGCACTTGGGAATAGAACGGCCATGGCACTGGGAATGGAACGGCCACGGTACTTGGGAATGGAACAGCCACGGTGCTTGCGAAATTTGAATTTGAGATTTGAATTTCAAATTGGAGGGAAGTGAGGGGGGGACAACTAAGATCCCCTCATTAATGTTAGGTGGGTGGGATAAGGCTAAAGTTAGAGGCTACCTCTAAATTATTGGATTTTGATTGATTTAGAGGCACTCTAGCTTAACTAAAGATTAATTTTCTTAATTCCATTATTAATAACTCCTTAACCCTCATCTTTGCCCTCTAATTACTCCTCATAGGAGTTTAAGCATGGGGATTTGATAGGTGGATTAGTAATATTTATGCTAATCCAAACATGTGATTATCCCAAAATAATTTCACTAATTAGGTCACTAATCAATCCACTCAAAAGAGGGAAAATTAGATAAAAGAGACTAAAATAGTGCTAATTCTTGCTAATTAAAGCCTAATTGGAGTGAACTAAACATAGATTTGAGTCAAGGCAAGTGTTTAGAACACTAATGCCACTCCAATTAGTGTAATTACAAGCAATTAAGCTTAACTTTTTAGTTTTTTGCTCTCTTTAAGTTTACTAATCATACTAATCAATAGATTAGTGGTAATTAATAAAAATTAAGAAATAATTTATGGTTTTTTCATTTTATTAGTGTTCTATCTAGTAATGCTAACCTACCTATTCAAAGGGATTAAGAAAAAGAAAAAGGATTTAGCTAAAAATAAGAAAAATGATTTAGGTTTAAGTAAAAAACTTTCCTCTCTTGCTTGCATGTATTTTCTTGCATGCTTGATGGTTTGCTTGCTTGAATAGGTTTGAGTGTAGCTCTTTCTTCGCCCCCATAGCCATGGAAGCATTCTGATGTGACAAAGAGAGCTATTACCTCCACACCTAAGTAAAGAGAGCTCTTCCTTTACCTCCATAACCATGGAAACACTCCGGTGTGACAATGGAGTGAGGATGTGATAGTACATACGGGAAGTTACATTTGTGGTTCTACGGTTGCGATTCTATGGGGCAAAGTACCAAATGACACTTGTTTTGGCATAAGCTTCAACATATTTGGCACCATCAATGTGGCGTATGCCTATGGGCTTAGCTTGAATTTTAAATCCATTCTAAGCTATTAAGATTACCCAATATTACTAAGAGGACACACCCCAAGAAACAAGGGTTTTGGACCTTTTATGTGTTAGATTTATTGTGTTTATTTTATTTTGAAGCTTATTTTACATAAGGAAATTCTATTTGCATACTTTGGAAGGGGAAAACGCTTATTTCCTTAGTGATTTACATGATTTTGAAGTTCAAAATGCTTTGATTTTGTTGCATTAAGCTAAGAAAGAAAGTTATGTTGGATTAGATTGAGAAAGTTATGATTTTTGTTCATAATTTTTTATTCATACAAGGCATGAACCTAACTAGACATTAAGTGTGATCCCACAAACACGAGCAGCCCACAAAAAGAATTGTGATGTGAGCTAATAGACGTGAACCTAGAGATGTAAGCCCAATATATATGATGTGAGCCTATTAAAAAAAGGATTCAAAAAAACACTCAAACTATTTTTTTAAAAATGACATTTTTGTAATGTTGGGAAGAACACCCATGTCCATTAAAACATGCTTTGGGAAGCACTAGAGACCAATTTACTAGAAAGAGACCCTTTGTTGATGCAAAGTCGATCTAGGCTAGTTGTTGAAAAACGATAGTCCATTGTAGTGCATCAACTCATACCCCTCAAAGCCACCCAACTTTTGGTCCCATCAAATGACACTTAACAAAGTGCTTCCTTATTAAGAAGGCAAGAATCCTTTGAGACTACCTCAAGTCAGGAGTTTTGGGAAGAAATGAGCCAATAATAAATATAGAGGTAGGTGGGAAAACTATGGAACCCCTAGAAATGGGAGTTGCTACATTCCTCCAAGAGCCAAGATTCGCCACCAACAAGATCAAGGAACAACACATCCCTTCACAATAGCAACCCTTTCCAAAACTTGAGCATTCTCCTATGCTCAAATAAAATTTCATGAGGTAAAATCCATAAACAACCAACCTTTTCTTGAGGCAAAATCCTTCTTAGTAGCTCACCTACTTAGCATGTTCACATTATGGACCATTTGTACATAGTACTCTAGTACTTATGTTGGTTTTCACTTATCTTATGGCATAGTTATCACTATATAAGTGAGAGCTTAGGTTATTATGAGACACAATTGTGCGAATGCACCATTGAAGGTTTAGACCTCTTTTGAGAGTAATAAGAAGAAGAAGATTTTAGCCTTCTATTTTTGTGTGTGTGTGTTATCCATTGTTGTGAGTGTGTGTGTGTGTGTGCGCGCGCTTGCAAGAGCTCAACAAGCTCTCGCTCCTCCCCTAATTTTTTCAAGGACATGGTGGAAACAAGCCTGGTTCATGGTACAACCAATCACCTAGATTCTTTTCAAATTTGTAGAAACCTCCAAAGATCTTCTAAGAAAATAGATCCTATAGTCTACATTAGGCCATTTGTAGAAACCTCCAAAGATCTTCTAAGAAAATAGATCCTATAGTCTACATTAGGCCATTTGTCTCTCTTTGACTATTTTCACCATCACAACAAAAACCTCAACAATAACAAGCAGCATGAAGCAACCCAGTCTCTAGTTTTGCCATGAGATCTAGGAATCATACCTTGCCATGTCAAAAAATTCTTAACCACCATTGTCAATAGTCAATCAAATGAAGGTGGTCCTGTAGATCCACAAAGCAAAGCCATGGGTCCTCTTTCTTTGTACATGCACAAACAAATCACGACCACAGATCACACAATTTTTTTGCCCATATTATTACACTGCACGCAGCCTCAACATGCTTCTTAGCTCAATGGGGCAAACCAAACTCTATCTCCACCAGACCCTGAACCGCATGGATTTGGTCTCTTCGTGGTGGGGATTACATCTTTGACCACTCGCACCTCTCTGAAATCAATAACATATTCACCACTTAAGCTTGGTGATGCGAGGATATAGTCATCACCATTATGAAGGGGGATATACCACTTCATGGGTTAACATGGTTTCATCCACTTGGCCTACCATAAGATGCTTTGCCATCCTACCCAGGACCATCTTTTATAATTTTATGTGAACCTATCTTGACCTTAATGCCAAATCGTGAAGTTCCAAACTTCGTGTATATCCTTAAGGCTAGAACTAGTGGCTTGATACTATTTTTAGGTTATGGTCGACCAAGTGTGAACACTTTGTATATGAGTCATTTTTTACATTAAGCAATGGACATTTATTCCCTTGTAATAGAATACTTGTGAGCTCTCCCTCTTCTCTACTCTCTTGCTTCATGTGTTTTTTTGGATTATTGCATGCTTGATGGTTTACTTACTTGAATAGGTTTGAGTGTGTTCTCCCTCTCATGAGATTCTTCACTACCCACCTCCTATGAGAGAGAATTGCCCCATATAGGGAAAGAGAGCTCTTCCTTAACCCCCAAAGCCATGAAATCATTTGAGTGTGACAAGTGAAAACACGCGAACGCCCGGGCTAACACACCCACAAGGGAAGTTGTATTTACGGCTCTATGACAGAGTACCAAATGCACTTGTTTCAGCATAGGCTAAATTAAGCTCTTGATTTGAACACCATGTGGTGTATATCTCAAGAGAGTGGTAGAGTATGTGTCCAATAAAACAAAGAGGGCATTGTCAAAGATGACAATGGCAAGGATGTCACCACAAGCTTGACATAATTAGAAGTGTTATGAATTTACCTATGTACACTTCAATAAATTCACACATAAAAAGTTAACTAGGAAAGTCAGAGAGAAGTTGGGATTGACTAGAAAAAACCTAGAAAGGGTTATGTTTGATTATCTCAACCCAAATACAACGGCTCTTCACCTCATTACTAGGGGAAACCCGTTATATAATAGGTACAACATGAACACGGCATAGAGGGACCAGGTCAACCCATAAAGGTTAACTTGTAACCATGGAGATTACTACGACATGGAGATCCTTACAAACATCAGGGCAAGGTATAAATTCTTATAAAAGTCATTTACCATGCCTTGAAAAAGGTGTTGATGAGGTTAGTAGAAATAGAGCTTAAACAGAGGAAGCAATGTAGTTAACCATGGCTACCCAGGATGCTAAAGCTCTCACCCACCTCAGCCTTCGGTGCTAGGCGAGACATATCCAAGTGAAATCATCTAAAGATCAAAGGAAAGACAACATAAAGAGAGGGATCCGACATTAGAAGCCATAACTGCACAAATAGCTCCTACAATAGAAACAACATAAGTAGGCTAGCTAGCCTCCAAACCTCTACCCATTCATGAAGAAGAAGAATGACATAAGGAAGGTCCATATGTGATGGAAATCCACAAGACTCAAGAAGTGCCTTCACAACAACCCCTACCACAAACCACAAAGAAACAACAAATTTTGACACCACATCCTAAGCCATAAGCATCACCTCAACTGTCAACCAATAATTAAGGTGACAATGACATGTTTAAGCTAGATACACTTGTGCAATTTCCAATGCTTTGCTCAATCAAGACTCTAAAAGGCACAACAACTCAAGAGAAGAGTGAATCTACCTTGGCATCACTAAGAGACAAGATTCCATAATCCTATGATTACATTAAGAATACATAAGATAATTATTACATAAGGATACTCCAATCACTTAGAGAGACAAGATTCAAGAATCCTATGATTACATTAAGGATACATAACTACTATGAGCAATATTAAAAATATG